>NC_087203.1:3346656-3516656 GCF_015104395.2 Macrobrachium nipponense
TGGAGCAGAAGAGATTGAATTGGCTCCTCAGAGCAGAAGTTGGAGATTGAATTGGCTCCTTGGAGCAGAAACCAGAGATTGAATTGGCTCCTCAGAGCAGAAGTTGGAGATTGAATTGGCTCCTTGGAGCAGAAGTTGGAGATTGAATTGGCTCCTTGGAGCAGAAGTTGGAGATTGAATTGGCTCCTTGGAGCAGAAACCGGAGAAGAAGTCGGAGATTGAATTGGCTCCTTGGAGCAGAAACCAGAGATTGAATTGGCTCCTCAGAGCAGAAGTTGTAGATTGAATTGGCTCCTCGGACCAGAAGTTGTAGATTGAATTGGCTCCTCAGAGCAGAAGTTGTAGATTGAATTGGCTCCTTGGAGCAGAGAAACCGATTATTGAATTGTCTCCTCGGAGAAGAAGTCGGAGATTGAAATGGCTCCTCGTAACAGAAGTCAGAGATTGAATTGGCTCCTCGCAGAAGAAGTCGGAGATTGAATTGGCTCCTCTGAGTAGAAGCTGGAGATTGAATTGGTTGATGATTGAATTGGCTTCTCGGAGCAGAAACCAGAGATTGAATTGTCTCCTCGGAGCAGAAGCCGATGATTGAATTGGCTTCTCGGAGAAGAAGTCGGAGATTGAATTGGTTGAAGATTGAATTGGCTTCTCGGAGAAGAAGTCTGAGATTGAATTGGCTCCTCGGAGCAGAACCAATGATTGAATTGGCTCTTCAAAGCAGTAGTCAGAGATTGAATTGGCTCCTCTGACCAGAAGTTGTAGATTGAA
Source organism: Macrobrachium nipponense (assembly GCF_015104395.2). Taxonomy (NCBI): domain Eukaryota; kingdom Metazoa; phylum Arthropoda; class Malacostraca; order Decapoda; family Palaemonidae; genus Macrobrachium; species Macrobrachium nipponense. The sequence continues at coordinate 3,347,425 of NC_087203.1, forward strand.
TTGGCTCCTCTGACCAGAAGTTGTAGATTGAATTGGCTCCTCTGACCAGAAGTTGTAGATTGAATTGGCTCAGAGCAGAAGCCAGAGATTGAATTTGCTCCTCTCTACGGAGCAGAAGCCGGAGATTGAATTGGCTCTTTGGAGCAGAAAAAGGAGGTTGAATTGGCTCCGGAGTAGAAGCCGATGATTGAATTGGCTCCCCGGAACAGAAGTCAGAGATTGAAGGCTCCTCGGAGCAGAAGCCGGAGATTGAATCGGGTCCTCAGAGCAGAAGTTAGAGATTGAAGGCTCCGCAGAGCAGAAGTCGTAGATTGAATTGGCTCCTTGGAGCAGAAGCTGGAGATTGAATTGGCTCCTCAGAGCAGAAGTTGTAGATTGAATTGGCTCCTCAGAGCAGAAGTTGTAGATTGAATTGGCTCCTCGGAGCAGAAGCTGGAGATTGAGTTGGGTCCTCAGAGCATAAGCCGGAGATTGAATTGGCTCCTCAGAGCAGAAGCTGGAGATTGAATTGGCTCCTCAGAGCAGAAGTCGTAGATTGAATTGGGTCCTCAGAGCAGAAGTCGCAGATTGAATTGGGTCCTCAGAGCAGTTTTTAATGAGGTTAATGGCACTGTTAGCAGAGACTATGTTCTTATGAAGACTTCGAATCAGTTTATAGTACGTCTTTTTCTCCTCTGGTAAGCATCCCGGGAATAAGGAAAAATGATTCAAGATTCTTTCCAGTTACATTTTGAAGTAAAGTATCGTTTCCCCAAATCTCAGTGGCGTTACAGGACTGGATTACAAAATTGACATACAAGGTTTTAATTGAAGATTGCGGACTTTTGAATTTTAAACATGACCTTATTGGATTGCAGAGTTTCTTTTGGTCGGTGGTCTCATTCTCTCGCTGGTGGTTTGGGCTTGCAGCAAAGGGCATGGGCAAGGGCGTGATTTCAGACTCTGCCTAATAGAGTTGTTGGTCAGTCTGTGTACAGGGCTGTTTTGTCGCTCATGTCTGCCTTCGGATCTTCATAGATGTCCTTTATCTTCATGGATGTCCTTTAATTTCCTTGAAGAGAGGACGATGAAGTCCGTGTACCTCAGTATATCTATCTAATGCTGGATTTTGTCGATTCATATACACAGCTTCTGCTGTTTGCAATATGTGGAACCGGGCTTCTCTATTGCATGATTTCTGTGCTATCTTATCATTCTTCTGGTGTCGGTTTAATGTCGTCGTCGTCTACGTAGTGTGGAAATATTGCCCCTCGGTTGCAGTGAGCCTGCAATCATCTGCACAGAGTGATAGTGGTGTAAGGTATGTAGTCATTGCTGAGGGCTTCGCATGTCCCTCTGGTTCATTTAAATTGCAATATAGTATGATGCTTCTCTGTGAAGTAGGCGTCGTCACTAGTCTGCTGAGATACACATCCAACCGCTTTCGTATGCCACCTTCTATGAGATGGCTGTCGCATTCTTTGAGTTAAGAGCTGCCTAACACGTTTGAGCTCTGCTTGGGAAGCTTTCCATGAGGAACAGTCCGTCATTGCACGTCTCGCGTATGCAGCTACCACAGTGTATTAGTAAGTGCTAAGGCAGTCACCCACCCACGTCAGTTACCGTTTGGTACTTGGTAGTATTTTACCTGTCTTCTCTCTTCACCACTTTCACATCCAAGAAAGGAAGTCGGCCTTTGACACCATATTCATCAGTGAAGCTTAGCCTGACACCATAACAGTAGTGAAGCTTAGGCCAGAGTTCCTCTTCAAGGCATACTGTAGGTGGGTGGCTTCATCACTATCGATGGTAATGAAGATATCATCTCTCTCTCTCTCTCTCTCTCTCTCTCTCTCTCTCTCTCTCTCTCTCTCTCTCTCTCTCTCAGACCAAAAGACAATTTCTTGTCGAACAATTGAAGTGGTTCAAAAACTGAATTATTTAATTTTTGAGAAAGAGTTTACCCATGTTCCTTTGGACCCATGTTTCATTTTTTTCTTTGCGAGTTTATTGCCTAAGATGAATTCAATTTTATCCAAGGCTTTAGCAAAGTCACAGTAAAACATGTTGACTGATTGATTGATTTATTTATTTTCTTTCTTTTAGTACATTTTTTCAGATTTTTCTTTCCCTTCGGTTGATCATTTAAATTTCTTGAGACCTCTATTACATTATTATTGGATTTTCACAGCAAAAGCAGAAAAGACGCTAATTGATTGGACTGGAGAGCAATGAGGAGTCAATTTCGGCTATCAAGATGTATATCGGAACAGTGCAGCATGAGCTTTGTAGTATGCTATACACCAACGAGTGAACTTCCCAAAAATGTGAGATGTATCCACAAGATGTCAGAGGTCAAGAAGGGATAAGAAAGAGTATTAGTATTAGGACAAAAAGGCTCGGGTGTTAGGGTAGCCCTTAGAGTAATTAATGAATTGTCATTGGGTTAAAACAAAAATAAAAGAAAAACTCCGCCATGAGGAGGGACGGGCCAGAAATAACAGGATAAGAAGGAAGACATCGTTTTGTAGAGCATTTTTTGGGGGCCATGTGGAAGAGGTATATAGGTACCTATGGGGCGATACTTTGATTTATGTACTAGGAGTTGAAGAAAGCCTGGCTGTAATTACGCTTGAAAATAAGCTTTTGAGGTGACTCAAAACTGAAGGAACTTAGTTGATGGAAAACTCCACTGTTATGGAATCACCACGGATGATTTCAGATGAAAATCACCTCCAAAACAAGTATTCTAACTCCATTGTTTTGTTGAATATTCATAGAATGAGGGAGCCGGAAATCATAGCGAAGGTTCCAAAGAATGGTGACTCGACAATGTGATAACAGAGGCATTGCTCCCACGGCGGTCGTCATGAAAACTTCCGTCTGTTGAATTTCATGGCTGGAGAAAGAAAGAGATTACAAAATTGAGCGAAGTCAAAGCTGGTATTGAAAAAGGCAGGAGCTGTACAGACCAAATAGTTATGCTGAGACATGAAGAACAGTTATGTATGGAATCTAAAAATCCCCTTATCGTGGCCTTTGTTGATTATAAGAAAGCATTTGACTGCATCCTCAGACGAATATATGTCGGAGAGTCTTGAGTCACTATCGTTTCACGTTAAGTATTTAAAACCAATTGAAGGTAGGTGCTAAATGAATGTTGATGGAGTAAATAACGGGCTGCTGTCTACCTTTCTCATGGATTATAAAATGGTATAAATAAAATGTTTGGAGGTGGAGTCATAATAGAAGCCAGTCCAATCTGGCATATGGGGATGCTGCTGTTTGAATCAGCAGAACACCACAAGATTTGCAAAACATTCTTTTAAAATGCATCATTTAGTATGTAGGGAAAAGGGATTTTATATCAATGACAAAGAGAAGAGTGCAGAAAATGAGAAAGGGTCATTGAGTCGTCATTTTCCAACATCTAGGAGCAATGATCTCCAATGCTCGTGAGAGGGAAATTGAGTGAAAGAACAAAAGAGGAAGCCCAAACTATGGGCAGCTGAAGAAAGAAGTTTGGAACCCAAATAGTAGACTGAAATTCCATACAAAAATGAGACGACTCGCCAGTTCAGTGCAATATTTATTAATATTCGGACATGACTCATAGTATGTCATTAAAGATATGTTGAAATGACTTTGTTAACTTGAGAATAAAACCGTATGATGTTTATAGAGAATTAGATGTTGGATGGAGTGAGAGATGATATCAGAGGAGAAGTTCCATCATGAGATGAGATAGTGATGAAGGGGAGATAGCGGAGATGACTTGTACCAGACATCTTTGAATCTCCCTGGGGCTTGGATATGGTACGCGGTAGAATCGGCTGGGTTCCTGAGGACTTCATAAGAGTTCAAAGGCCCAACCCTACTCGAAGGCTGGAGATATGTGGAAGTGACAGCACAGCAAAAGCATGACTAGGGTAGTTCCGTAGAGGTCCTCTGCGTCATTTGAAGGCAATGGTGACGTTTGGATTTTAGTGCTGGGTAGGTGACAGCATGTTTGAATATCAGTTTCTGTTTCCCCATTTGCTAAGGATTGTTGCTGAGAGAAGTTTTTGGGTCGAGCTGCCGACTTGATTCCCAGTGTCAATATCCTTGTCGTTCATGTCCTCTTCAAAATCAATATTTACCAGAGTCGGGAACTTACTACCGAGACCAAAGGATGGCGCTGGATCGTCCTTCTCATTACATTGAAATGATGATGCACTCACGAACGATACCATCAGGGGAGGTCGTGAGCGAGCCATTGACTTCTGAGAACGATGCCATTTTTAGCTTTCTGATATTTCCATCCATTGGAGAATAAAGATTGCAGGATGTTATTTACATTCTTTTCACCTTGTCTTCCAGAGTTTGAACTGCAGATGTCATGGTTTTTATTCGTTGTTTTTAAATATCCTACATTTGAGTAGCTCTCCGAAGTGCAAAAAAATTCGCCGCCGGTGATGAGTTTTTAGTTTGCTTTTTCTTTCTGGAATGAAATATGGCAATCGCAGGGAATTATGTAGTTCCGAGTTCTGTGATTTTGCTTGTCGAAGATTTTTTTTTGGCAGAATCATATATTGTCAGTGTTATTAATTGAAAGATTTCTGTATTCATGGTAAGAGATTGTTCGAGCTGTAATGTGGAGGGGACCAAATGCTTGTAATATGTTAGAATAATTTCAGTTCCGTGAATTGGTAGAAACAAGTTAGTGTTTGTTGAAGACCGTGCTCTGGTGTCTGTCTATACGCATAGCTGTTTCTCAGAATCCAGGTGACCCCTGCCTGCTGGCAGAGGAACCAAGGAAGTTTTCATTGTGCCACAGGGCGGGAGGAAAAGAGAGAGGCTTTGCTCTGGTCATATTACGACGTCTAGAATGTCGTCATTTTTTGTTACAAAACTGTTACTTGTTATAATTTTTTATTCTTTTCAGAGAATTATTATTATTATTATTATTATTATTATTATTATTATTATTATTATTATTATTATTATTATTATTATTAAGGATTATCGCAACTTCAAGACGTACAGCGCCCGATGTGTCAAGGACATGAGTGACGGGGAGAGGTACATCGTCTACTCTCGATCCCATTGGTACGTATTATAATTGACGGATGCTAGGTTTTAAGTGGTCATGTCACCTGTACTGGAGTCGAAATGTGATTTTTTTAATCTGACGAAAATGCACTTAGAACTGGTTGGCTGTTTGATGATGATTGGCTAAATGTCACGTGTTTGAATAGCTTCGTTGTATTCATTTTGATCACTTGTTGGTCCGCATAAAAGTTTAATCAGTTACCCAAATTTGTGCCTCAGATATATATTGTGTGTTAATAATACTCCAGAACTGGGAGACAACGAAAGGTATTGCAGACTCCAAAAGTAAATTTCATGGTCGCCGAAGTTAACAACATGAATTAGGTTTCAGATACAAATTGTTTCATGCAGAACTTTTTTATGCATTATTCCATATGTTTTAAGGCGTTGTAAACCAGACGCGATATTAAAAGAATCACTTCAATTTTCATGTTTTCTGCTAACTATATGTAATCTGAAACTTAGAATTCGTTGTTTTTAAATCTAAAACTTAGAATTCGTTGTTTTTAAATACATGTAAAGTTTCACATGAACTTTTCATTGCTTCGGAAGTTTTAAGTAGCATATACGTAGTCATTATTATATATTTATAATTACATGTTCCGTTTAATATTTAGTGTGACTTCTTGCAGTTTGCCTTAAAATATGTGGAAAATCCATGACAACGTTCTGCAGAAGGTAGTGTGTCAGTGGTGCCCATGTGAGGACGATCACTTCGGCGAATACGCCATTTGCTTCTGACTTACGAACACTTTTTGTCACGGCCTCGGCTCGAGACCATTGGGTATTAACAGGCATAACATAGTATATTTGAGGGAGACCTTTGGTTTACTGAATATGCTTTCATTCAGATCACCATTTCATTTCATGAGATATAACTAGAATATTCGGACATGTTACATTTCCATTCAATCACCATCATGCTTTGTCTGTCTCGTTCTAGGGGGATTTTTGCCAGATTAAAAAAAATAGACTCAAACAGCTGATTCTGTTGATACTGATGTAAGTAGAATTTTGATGTGCTATTAATCATTGTTGTCATTGTTATTACTGGTGGTAATAGTAGATTTTTAAGTATGATTTTGATGAGTCATTGAACTTGATAAAGTTTGTGTGTACAGGTGATGATTGGACTCCTTTAGTGTAGTGTTATTTACGTTTGATTTCCCAGGCTCCTCATTCCTACTTCAGGAAGGCTGGTGCATAACCATCTTGCTCCTTCAAGTCCTGGTAGCAAACCGGATCACTTATTGTGTCCGTCCGCGCGATTACTGGTTTGCAGATCACTGTTGTTCCAGATTGTTGGTGGTCTTTTCAAGCTTTTCATTTGTATTAAATTAATTTCTTCATTTCACCATTTTCTTTTCATCAAACAGCTTCACTTATTTTTATCGTATAAGTCGAGGACATTGAAAAATATGTCCTGAAGGTTTTACACGACACTGGCTCAGTGTTCTTTCATCGGAATGTGGAAACTGCTAGTTTCTGTAAGTGCCCATTGTCGTCTCCTTTTTTCTAGAGCCTTTGGAATGTTCCCGATTTGTTGGCCATGAGAAGTGTTACACGATGCTATTTGAAGTTTTTTTTTCCATTTAATTTTGTGCTTCCAGTCCTTGACTTGTTAATGTCTCATTGCACCTTGTAAATCGGTGTTTTGAGGTATGTAATGTTAAGTAGGTTGCTTCTCTTAGTGTGAAGTTAATTGTTTCCATGTATCATAAGTTAATATATACTTATTTTGTGTCAGCTTTTGTTTACCATTACTTTTGTTGTTGATGTCATTATTTTGCTTTGTTATTTGTAAACTGGAGTTTTATAGTCAAAGTTTTATTTTTTTGTGTGAACTGTTGAATTTTTCAGTCCTTGATTATTTAGAGCAGGGTCTTATCTGTATTTCATATCATGCATTTCTGCATGATGATGATGATGCTTTATGTGTGTGTTAATGTATATTTTTATGCGTCTTGTTGTTTGTTTTTAGTATACTCCATAGATTTTCGCTCTTATTTGATCACTAAATATTGTTTATCGCCTTACCTTAGAATTATCTCAGTATAGTTGCTTTAGTTTGCCATGTAAGCTGTGTACAATTTTTGTCTCCTCCTCTGTAATTATCGTTGGGGCTAGGTATGTTTCCCTAATTCAGTGTACTGATTTTGCTAAGGTTGGTGTTCCCTTCACTGGTAGTTTTATCCCTGTAGGATATATATTAAATACACGGTGAAAGGGTCTTGCTCTTCCAACTATATTTGTGGAGAGGATCATCTCTCTTCACTCAGTGTTGCCAAGTGATCCTCCCTTTACCTTCATGTAACCATAGGTCTGTGCTAATGTTCAACACTTTTCTGGACATCATTATGCTCGCTTCTAACAAATGTTCACATACTGGCCAAGATGACTTTCGCTCCTGGTTTGTAATCTCCCTCATCCAACTTTGAGTATTTTGCACTATAAAAGATCAGTGAGACTCTTAAGTATTGACAACCATGTCCACCCTCTTTAGCTTGCAGTTGTAAAGGATCTCACTACCCATGACAGAAAGCTCAACGTTCGTACTGCCCTGAAGTGTAATGCTACTACACATTGCCAGAGAGCTGATAAATGTCAGTGATATAACAAAGTTATACTTGATGGTAAATGAAAATTTCAATTATGAACCTCATACTGAGCAAGATGAAGTCTTTCATCATTATATAAGATGCATTTGCAGAGATTTTGATGCTGGGAAGCAACCAAGCCCAAGTCCGAGATGAAGTTGGAGACTGTTGTTCAAGAATTTAATTGTTCCACAGTAAATGTGACCCAAGATATGTCAAATGTAATATGTATAACCAGTCAAGGTTTTTGACCTGGATATGACAAATCAGTAGTGACATCATAGCTTTTTGTCTACTAGTTGCATGACTGTTGCTTACTTCCCTTCACCAGGTAAAAAGGCTCTTGCCAAGAACTTGACATCTTAGCTTCCTTAGCCTTCTGTCATGGGCGACTGGCAGTAAGGTATAGTGGAAGTCTCAAGCACACTTCTGGTAGGTAGCTTTAATGGTATTATCAACATAGTGCTCTTAGTCACTTTGGTAAAAAGAGCTTCCTTCCTATTAGCAAAATTATTTAATCTCCTGGTAAATACTGTTCCTAAATGAAAGGATGCTGTAGTAAAGGTGTCATCAAAGCTGTTATGTATCTTTCTTGGACTTCAGATGTTAGGTGCAACATTTAATGGATTCACACCCATTCTATTGAGTTTGGAGATGGACCTCATGAATAAACTTGGCTCGGTGACCTCCTGAGCAGCCATGCAAAACCTGGCAGTTTCAGTCCCTTTTGTTGCCAGTAATAGTCTCCAAGAGGTTGGAACCACAGAAATTTTTAGAAACCTGCTCCGTCACCCTTCTCTGGGAATTATATAGTTCCTAGAACTCAAGTGAGTTAGTGCTTATCCTTTGTTTCTTCTAAGCCGTCAGCCTCAAGAGAAAAATAGTCTTTATTGTTTTCAGGAAGAGGAGTGAGGCCCACCTTTATTTTTCAGCAGGATCCTAAAGGAGGAGGTGAGGCCAGACTCCATCCACAGCTCTTCCTCCACTCTAGTTGAGGCTCATCTCCAGAAATTTTGGAAAGCGTGGCAAGAGGTCAGAGTAGGTCAGTGGGTAGTGTAGACCATGTGGGATGGTTACTTATTACTTGCTCTATCAGGAGAGGACCTGTCATCATAACTAGTTCCTTTTAAGCCATACTCTTGGACCTTGGTGATTTTTTTCACCATAGACAATGAGCTGCCAGCTATGCACATGTTTGCGATAGAAAAGATGATGGATGGCCTTCACTATTTTCAAAGTCATCTACTCATAGCTACCAACGCTATGTGGTGTTGGTAACCCATCATCAACGTCAGCCAGTTAAATCAATAAATCAGGATCAACTTCAAATCCAGTTTTGTACAGAGGAGATAGCTATTCTTCAGAAAAGGAACTTTCTAACATCAATGGACCTAAGAACTGCAACCTTTCAGGAGCTAGACTGTCCTTCAGCTGGTAAAATTCATCATTACATATAAAAGGGAAAGATATTCCTGTTATTGGCCCTTAGGAAGCACATATTTTTCTATTTTCTTTATACTAGGGATTTGGTTCCAGGTGCTGTGTGGGCCCACACTCAATGCATCAGGCTCCTGAGTGTACAACTAGATAGTGAAGACTGTTTCAGCAGCAGAGCTGAGTTCCACCATTATCTCAGCAGGCTACCTGAGCAGTATCAGAGTTATAGGTCTTATCATCAACTGGGAGAAATCTTATCTGAATCTTTCTACAATGACCACTTACATAGGAATGGACATGGACAGCACACAGACTCCAGTGATTTAGGAATTACACCAGGCCAGAGCCCAACTTGCCAAGACATGGCAGCTTTTAATAGAATGTAATCATCTTCCAGGGGAAGCTCTTTCCACATGCATTACTCAGGAGCCACTCCTGCCGGTTACATCTAAAGTATTGGTCAGTAGCCTCTCAGTTTGAAAGCTTTCCTGCATTTTGTACAAAATTATCTCAAAAGTTACCAGAATCTCTCTGTAGTCCCTACCAGAATATTTCTACTCCCTCTATCTCCAGAGATGCTTCTATTCATAGGCACATTGAACATACAGTGTGAGCTTTTTGGTGCAGCAAGACAGACGGTGAGATTCCTAGACTTCAAGGTACTCTTATTGAATCTGCAAACTTTTACTCCCCATGTTTCTGATAGAATTATAGTGATGTCAAACAACTCCCAACTCTAAAGAACCAAGCAGCAGCAAGGTCAGGTGTGCTGTGGCCATTAAATATCAATATCCTTCTCAGGGTATTGGAAAGTGGAGTCCATCATGCCAGTTGATCACACTAAGGAATACAGTTATTAACCTACCAGACACCATGAGCAAACAAAATGTAGTCCTCATTGTGGAATGTCCATTAACCTGGAGGTGTGTCCCTTTGGTGTTTTGTCTGTGACACTCTTGAAAAAGGTGCCCAATTACAGGAAAATCATGCATATTCATGCCCACCCTAGACAATATGGTGTTGTACACTTTACTTCCCCTTCTACCTCTTAAAGTTAAACGATCTACTGTAAACCTGTAAATAATGCCAGCTGGTAGCTGTGTGGCTAATACAGAAATGCTTTCCAGATCATCTGATTCCATGTCAAATGGCCCCAGATTGGATAAACTTAATTCACAAGCCCACTTCAAGTGCTTCCATTAGAATGTAGATATAATTAATCTTGACATGGGAAGGTTGAAGTTAGTTCTCTTAAAGAGAGCATTTTCTAAGTAAACATCAAAGTTCATCTCTGACCCAGAAAAAATTTTACCTCAAAACTCGGCCAATTCAAGTGGCAATTTGTCTGTGGTTGACATGCTGACCATAGTGAAGCTTTTATCCCCTACATATCCAACTTCCTTCTCTTCATCAAACAAAAAAAATTCAGTTTCTACTGTCAAAGAATATTTGCTAGCCTAATCCTAAGCTATTGAGTTACATGGCCCATACTTTGCAGATGCACCAAACTTATGAAGAATACATAAACTCTTTGTAAAGGAGGCTCCACCAAGACCATGGAAAGGACTCTCTCTCTCTCTCTCTCTCTTTTAGGAGTTTTTTCAGGGAGGGCACCTCTGTGAACCTCTGGATCAAGATTCATTGGCTTACCTCACCTTGACAACTGCTTCCCTTGTGGCTTTCACCTGTATAGGCCAAGTCAGCAAGATTCACCTCTGTCCAGTATGATGGCATAGGCAAGGAACTGGAACTCTCAGTAGGACTGTCTTTTGCCCTCGACTTGGTCTCTAAATCAGACTTAATAGCTCTTAGGATTGTTCTTCAGCCTATTTTTCCATACCATCTCTTACTTTACAGGACTGTAATGATGAAGACTATGCATCATGATGCTCGCAGTGTTAGATGGATGCGTTGAAAAACGAGTTTTTCAACACGAAGCCGCAACACCAACATGTTGATGGGTCGGAGCCATTTCATTACTCAGCTTAGTGTTGCACCATCATTCAAAGGGGAAGGACGGCCGCTCTCCACCACACGCCAAATCCCTTGAGTGGACAAGGACTAACACAATACATTTTATTGAATTACTGAAGGAACATCCATCTGTTTTAGAACATCAGATGCAAGCATTACAAGATGAGAAACATCAGGAGTGCAAGCTTGGAAACCATAAAATCAGAGTTATCGAGTTTTGTAAACTGTACACTGCGGAATGAAGACATTACTAAAAAGCTGCACACCCTGAAGACACAATTCTACAGAGAAATGTCTGCAATCAAAGCATCACAGAAGTCTGGAGCTAGCACAGAAGATCTCTACACTCCAAAGTTATGGTGTTTTGATGAGCTGCGTTTCCTGTAATACAAAAATATTTGTGTACTTGTACCTTATTTGAACCTTGCTTTCAAATAATCCTCCTTAAGGACATTATAGATGGCTTCACAGGTTTCAGGGATGATTAGACCGAGGCTCTGTTTTGAAATCCTGGTTGAATATTGGAGGCTTGCATACGATCCTCCAGCTGCAAGAACGAGCTCCTGGTGATATCCTGTCTTTAAAGCTGGTGTCCTGCTTACAAATGTATGGTTCAGTTTTTTCCAACAATTTATAAAATGCAAGGATTGGCATTGTTGTGTAATTTTAGTCTGTCGGATTTGCGACTTGTAGCCCCAAAAATATTTCATTGAAGCTTCAGAGGTCACCGAGAAAGCCATTGCTTACACCACAAGGTTCTACGTTTCTTCCTCAAAAGTTCTTTTTTGAAGCACACAGAGCAACTACACCCCACAGTAGTCTCCTGGCAAAAAGTACATCATCGACAGACATTCTGCCGTTGAAAGCTGAGCTGCGAGAACAAGTGAGCAGTGTTGCAGTACAGTTTGGTCGCTAGTGAGTTTATTCATCACCACTACTGCATTACGTAGCTGATACATGATGGCATAGTGTGTACCATGGTTAACTCTGCTGTCCAATTAAGGCCATGAAGAACATATTTGGTTAGGTAAAGATTCTAGGGAAGGCTTTACATTTCTGTTCCCCTCAACCTTTACTGTTTAAATATGGGTAAATTTCGGCGTGGGTGGGGTCATAGGATTACAGAGTGTTATCTTCATCTTCTCAACCATCTCGCCCTACTTTTCTTCTGAGCTTAGAACACCAGGAGTGACTACTTTACTTCTAGCTTTACAGTCTGGGTAAGTGCATCTTAATTTCCTAATATTGTATTGAGAATAATGGCATTTTATTTTTACTAAAAAGGCTCCTTTCCATCTCATGAGCTTTACTTTGGATGCTTGCCTGATTTCAACGGGTCCCTTTTCGACATGAACTTTTTTCCAATAGCTCAGCCTCCTCCCTCTGAAGTAATGGGTTTGTGAGGAAGGTCATATATAAAACCTATTTCAACATAAACTTATTTCTTGTACTAGAAGTATCCTCTTCCCAACCTCACAGGTTGTCCCAGATTTCTTTGTAAGTGATTTTATTTGCCACCACGACTTGATGGAACCATAGACGAGCACTCATGCACACCAGTAGTACCAGGGCTTCTGTTTCTTCGCATAGGAATGAAGGCTCTTTGGATCTGTTAGAAATACGAATAGGCTAAGATAAAAGTAATGAGTTTGTTTTAAGAACAATGAATAAAACACTTCAGTCATGTGTAGATAGTTCCAAAAAGGTCATTTAAGGCAAATGTGCGAGCTCCATAGAGAGTGCTGTTTAGTAATAGTCAGTTTACTTTTAAGACACGATGTATTTTATTGAATGTGCATAATTACCATAAAATGTTTTTGACTGAACATTTCAGTAATTGACTTTATTATTCTGTATAGTGGAGACTGGAGCTATAACTGCCTGTGGCTGAAGCGTCGAAGCGCCAACGTTCTGGAGTTTATGTTGGGTAAGTCTCACTATCTCTCTGTATAGTGTCTATATATATATTATATATATATATATATATATATATATATATATATATATATATATATATAGATAGTAAATTAGAATCAGTGAATGATGGGATATTGCCAAATATTGCATCAATATTCAAGCTGCGTTCTCTTGATGAACCAGGGAACTAAATGTCTGTCAACTTGATTCCGTTTCCTGTAAAGATATGAGACTTTGTATTAGTGAATAATATAATAACGCCTGTACAATGAAAACCCACGTGGATTTATTAATAGAAGATCGTGCTTTAGAAGCCCTCAAGATTTTTTCATTGTGTGGAACATGTATGTGTAGAGTATTATATGTTGTTTCTGGAGTTTGAGAATGAGAATGTTGACAATGTGTCACTTGAAAGGTAAATGCCAAAAGTAAGATATCTAGGTATTACAGATGAAGAATGGAAGATAGGGTAGTAAAATGGCTCTGTAACAAAAACCAAGGGGTTGTCATCAGCAGGGTCGCCTATCGTTGTCAAAATGTCACATTGCTCTTTTATGCCTACATAATGACCTGGGCGTACGGCCGACTCTGTCCTTTCATGAAACTCCATGCAATAATCAGGTTTAAGGTATATCGTGAAACGGAATTGAAATTAAGATCAGAGAATGATTTGTTTCCTTACTAATTCTTGTTGTTGTTAACCTTCTTTCCATTTCCGTTATCTTACGTCTTTCATTTCCGTGTTTCATTTCTTTCCATTCAGTTTTGCCCAGAAATTTCGTACAGACCAATTGAATGAACTGTGTCTGCAATCCTTCAGTGCTTATGACAACTACATGAATTATATAATATCGTCAAGATCTCTTGCCATTATGATTGAGTAATTAATGTTAACTTCTTTGGTAAATAGCATTTCTTTTTATTTAGTGGTAGTAAAGACACGCACAGATATGGAATAATATATGTAATTGACGCTGACTTATAGCTATAACTGAAGCTAATGGTTCAGTACGTAAAGTATTTGAAGAAGTGAAAAGCGCAAGGGATGGATGGCATTGCCCCAGTAGAGTTAATACCGGAAGGTTTGGCGACTTTGTTCAAGTAGAGGTGAAACGTCATCATGGAACAGGAAGGAAGAGGAATGGTATCATAGTTGTTGATACCCCAGGAAGACGGCAACCTTGTGGGAAGTGGAAGTTGACATGGCGTGTCCATTTCAGCAGTTGTATTGGTATGCGTAAGAGATATGAAGTGATTACTAGAGTATTTAGAAAATAAGGAGACAGGGTTATATACTGATTTATTTCTGATTTTCATACTTGCTTTTCCGAGATATTGTACACCAATTCAGTGAAAAGTTTTCGTTCTATTGTATGCTGTGGAGACTTTCCAATAATACTTTTTATAGTATTTCCTGTAAAGCCATTCAAATGTTTTCAAGTGTTTGATTGTATCATCTGCAAAGCCTTAAACGTGATCATGTTAAGTTGCTAATATCTCATGTCAAGCCATTGAAAAGATAAAGAGGCCGAAGTCCCCTCAAATGACTGTCATGAATTTGCGGAAAGGAAAATTTTTCTACACATACTTGTTATTGGAGTTAATGAAAGAGAATGGAATATAGAATTTAGGCCAAAGGCCCAGCGCTGGGACCTATGAGGCCATTCAGCACTGAAACGGAAATTGTTCGTAGAAAGGTTTGAAAGGTGTAACAGGAGGAAAACCTCAGAGCAGTTGACGCACCACGAAACATTTGTTGGGAGAGGGTGGATAGCTTCGTAGCAAGACAAGATGGAAGAAAGAGAATATGAATGGGGGTACAGTAAAAGGAATGAAAGGGGTTGCAGATAGGGGCCGAAGGCACGCTGCAAAGACCCTCAAGTAATGCCTACAATGCTGTGCGTGAGGTTCACTGACGGCATTATTCCCCTACGGGGAAGATGCCTCTTAGTTGCCACATACAATTAGCTTTTGTTCATTATTCTAACGTTAGGTTTTACGTCGTTATGTTTGAAAACAATGCTGCTTTGAAAGGCCTAATTTAAATTTTTATTTGCTGAAATATGTAGTAGCCTATATAATTCTTGGTTGTATTACTAAACCAGTTTTAGTATGCTGCTTCACCAGTTGCACATTAATTTGTCTAATAACTTTAACCTAAGGTAATCATTTTGCAGTACTTGAATTAGTGTCGTTGCAAATGGTGTATATTTTAGGTTCATTATCTGCTTGCTCAGTGCTAAATGGTGTAGCAGATGTTCTAACCAGGAAGTCTAGTTAAACCACCCAATATGATTTTTATATAACACTAATTTTCAAAGCATTCACTATTATTCGCTTGTTTGCACATGGTATCCAATTCAAATCTTTCTATAGGCAGGGAAAGATTGGAGTTAATGAATTTTAAAGGTCAAAAATGGTGTTAACCTATACTGAATGTCAGTCTTTGAGCATGCCACAAAGAAAATAAATTGTAACCGAAGTCTGGCTCTGCTGATGTTACAGTCAGTGACGCAAGACTGACTCGGGAGAAAGCCAGTGTAATGACCCATAAGGTTGCCAAGTTCATTATTCACTGCCATTAAAGCATGGGTCGTTGAAATGTCATTACAATTGTTCATACATTATGCAAATTCAGGAGAGAATAAGAAAGTAGAATAGTCAGTAGGCATACTTGGAGTGGTTTGGTGATATATTTTCTTTTCTTTGCAACAAGATCGAAGATGATTTACAGAAATGAAACCATTGGGTGTCATGTGGAGTGAACACACTACAAAAACAGCTATAAAGGAGGTAGGAGACCTCATTTATAATGATGATTATTATTAGCTTTTTATATATGAGCAATTATTTACATGGAACAAGTCTAAGAGCTATTGACTTTAAAGCATGCCTTCGCAGAAGAGATTGTTCACATGTGAAAACAGATAGCTGAGAAAAGTTAATAAATGTTGACTCGCTCACAAAAACAGCAATTAAAGTCATTCGAAAAAGAATGGTGCATAGTATTTTAAAGCAGAACTGCATCAAATATTTGAAAATCATCATAAAAAATACTTTCAGGAAGATCATTCTACATTGAGAGGAATAAAATACTGGCTCCCAGCATGATGTGAATGCTGGAGAACTGCAAAGCAAGTAACACTTAGTGGTTCTTGAGGTGTAGGCACCAAAGGCACAACTGGAAATTCCTAGTTGAGTAGTAACTCATCTCTGTAGACATTAGAGACCTTTCTGGTATCGTATGGTTAATTTTTAGGGCTTGAGAAAAAATATTGGAGTCAAAGGTAACACAAGGGATTGTTAGGTATTCAAGATCGTTACATAGTGAGTAACCTATACAATGGGATCACCTGTCTCCTTCCCCATATGACCTTAATTTCATCATCCCATTTGGTCAGCCTCTTGAGCCTTCCTTCTCCATAGAATTCTGTTGTTGGTAGCTGTGTACTCTACATCAGTCCTCCTAATTCTCTGCCTACCTCTACTACTTTTACCCATACTTTTTACCGGTCCTTTCTGCAACTTATGGCACTATGGTTTTCATTTCATTTCAGATGCTTAGTTTATAAATAAAAGTGAGTGTGTATTTTTATAAATGTTGATATCCGCTGCCACCACTATTAACACGGGAGCATCGCCCCTGTATTTCTCACATTTGGTAAGCGTTTAGCCATAGCGGAAGGCGAACTGGTAACACTCTGCTCTCTCTCTCTCTCTCTCTCTCTCTCTCTCTCTCTCTCTCTCTCTCTCTCTCACAACCTCACCAAATCAGAGTCGGAGCTACAAAAATATATGTTTATTCAAAGCAAAGTACTAATTGAATAATTCAGGTTCTCACAGAATAATTAATAGAATGATAACTCTTAGATCAATTAACTCAGATAACCCCCGTTAAATAATAGTCTTAATCAGTAATAGTCAAACACCAATTATCTCTTCTCCAAAATATTATAGTTCCCTCCACTAGGATACTTAGTCCCCTCCACTAGATCCACCTGTTTAAAAGACAGGAGAACACACTAGTGAGCACACACAATTGCCAAGACAAAGTCAAAAGATTAAATGAAATAGAACATCTTTACAAAATATCAAAACAGACAACTAAGCCTCATCTTTGGCTAAAGCACATTGACTCTTACCCATTACAGCATTGGAATATCACACACTTTCAAAAGGAAACTCCTCAGCATACACCATCGTGGCTCTGCCTTTCTCGCACAGACCTCTCCGTAAGTCTCCCTATAGTTTTGGCTAAAGATGCCATTATGAACGGGAGAGGCGCACACATACAGACAAACTCACGCCCTTCGGTAACTGGTTGCAGCCAGTTTTCAAAGGCACCTTGAACAAGCTATCATGACACTAATATGCTTAGGTAAGGAACTTTAACATCATACCAGCCAAAAAAAAGTGTCATCAGCATGCTTAGGTTTTCGCCCGAACTCTCAGTCTCCAGGGAAGTTAAAAATGATAAGTCTGTACATTCCTCCTTTTTACAGATTCACTCACATATATTCGAAAGATATATAATATATATATATATAATATATATATCTATATATAATATATATATATATATATATATATATATATATATATACACACACACTCACATATATTCGAAAGGAACCATGATATTTCAGAGAAAAAGTAAAATAAGGAAAATCTAACCAAATTTTTTTCCCTTGAAAGTGCACTTCGAATTGGTCGGCCGCTTGGTGATCCGAATAAATGCTTATTTAATAACCAAAATTTCTCCGTCAAATATATGTCGTTTGTTAATAATATCACTGAAAAGATGTGGTATTACTTTCGAAAGTCAGCATAGTCGCCGAAGTCATCGTCTTGAAAAGAGTTTCAGAAACACATTACTATTTAATGCAGAACGTGTCCTCAATGTGCTTTAACGAAATAGGAATACTAATCAAACATGAAATGTGTGGATATCTTATCTTTAAGAGTAAATATTCTACTGAGAACTTTGAATTGATAAAAATGAATGTTGGTGAAACTCGACGGACTGCCTTATGGCACAAAACCAGTGCAGTCAATTAGTTACATGAATAGATTTAATTAGGCCACGTTTTAACATAACAGTATAAAAATGGATATTCAAAATTTAAAATAAAATGAGCATTTTCTGTTAAGGGGAAAAGGTTGCCTGTCTTTCCCATGTATGTGAAGATGCAGAGCTAATGGGGAGACCTTTTTTTATACCTTTTGTGTTTTTTATTAGGATATCACGGCTACAAATAAAAATTTGAACTGAGCTGCATTCCCTCAGAAAGTTACTGTCTAAGAGCCAAGAATATGATCCTATACATTCTATGTACCAACCATAACGCATAAGACGTTTCCTTTTCCACAGGGCTGTATCCACGAGAAACGTTCGATGATCTGCTCTGTGAAGTTGACAAGTTTGGTGACATGACATCGTGGACTACCCAAGGAAGTTAGTGAATTCTTTTGGTTGTTGTAACCTGCTCATTTCCCTCTGCCGTATCTATACCATTTATGGGTATGGATTAAATATATTTTCCATTTTGTTGCTTCACCTCTGCAACAGTAATTAAGAATTTTTTTATGACAAAAGCCTCGGCAATTGTATTGGTGGCATACATAAAATAGATAATCAAGTTAAAAAATTCATTTTAGATTTGATATTGAAGGGAGAACCTTTTTGGAAGTTACAAATATCTGATAAAGAGCTAGCTTGTTCTTTGAAGCTTCCCTGCCCATAGTAAGTGAATATGTCTTTTGAACCGGATGTTAGCATTTCAATAACAGTTGTTCTCATTTTTTAAATTTCTTATGAACAGAATCCCTCATAGAAGAACCAACCATGTGCCCTATTGTTGGGAATTATGTGGGTGCCTTGCCTGATGCCAGCGGTATATGTGCCCAGCTGTACTCAGATTGTAGCAATCCACAAATTATGTTCTACACTGTCAGTGACTGCAGTAATTTCAGTGCTGTATATGAACGTATGTATTGGGTTCAAGGTAGTTTGTGTGTGTTTGTGGCCTCATGCTATATTGTGTCAATGCTAAACTAACAATGAGACTTATCTTACTAATTAGTTAACATGGCAGTATTGTATTTTTAAGCTGATACTTTGTAAACTAATTTAGAATTCTGCTACTAACATTAGCTCTTGTAAGGTGACTAAGCTAATAATCATTACAAATCTGTCATAATGCAGAACTACTATGTATGTAATAACCAAGAGTATTATCTTTTTGGATTTTGTTACTTGAAATGCATAAATCTCTCATTTTAGCAGTATAGTTTGTGTGTTCATGTGCAAGGGGAGCAACTACCATGTTTTTCAGGTGATCTGCCAGGACCTACAAGTGAAGCTGGACCCTGGCTACCCCCTGAGCAGAAGGTGAGCACAGGTGCTGTACTCACCATTGTTGATGATACTTATAGACGTGGGCGTCGTCAAGTTAGCGAGGGCCAATTACGGGTTGCTAATGCTCTGACAACCACTATCTCTTGGCTGTGGGGTTCTAGCACTACTTCTGAGACCACCACCACAGCATTAGGAACCACCACCACCACCACAACTACAAGTTCACGCTCCCATGCAGTACCAGAGTGGCAACGTCCACAACCATCTATGGCTGATGGTCCATTGCAAGATAGGAATTATGAGAGAATTAATCGAGATCCATTGCAAAACAGGGATTATGAGAGAAGAATTAATCCAGATCCATTTCAAAACAGGGATGATGAGAGAAGGCTTAATCCTGATTTGTTTTCAGAAGATGGATATCATCAGCCAAATACACCCCTTCCAGTGCCACCAAAGCAAGATAGATATGATTCTGTTGGATTTTGGCCTAGGAACAGAAATGAACATGAGTTTTCTTTTGAGAGGGCTTCATCACCTACTGCAGTATCTACTACACCCCCAGTATTTGTGCCCGGACCTATAAGAGAACTCGACTCAGATCCAGAGCCTGGAGTTCCTGGTCGTGCTACTTGGGTACCAGGTTCACCACCAGGTTTCAACGCTCAGTCAACCCTTGAAAACCAACAAATTCCTGGAAAAGAAGACTCTTCTGCTCATGAAAGCTCTCGTGTACACTCACCTTTAGCATCCCAAGAATCAATAATAAGGACCCAAGATGATTCTTCATTTCTTGCTGCTTCTGTTTCTAATCGCCAGCCACTCAAGCAAGGTATGCATGAAAGGGAAGACAGATATGCTTGGGACAACAGACATAAATACCCACGGGGTTATTGGCTGACAGCAGACCCACAGAATTTTGCTGGTCAGGGAAGCTTTTCCACTGAAGCAAGTTTTCAATTTGGTAATGTTGTTAGAGAGAGAAATTGGGGAAACTCACGGGATTCTAAATATAGCATGACAGACAATGATAAATTGCATGAGACTTCAAGAGAACCAGATTTGGTTTCACATAAGAATAATGAAGACCGTAGTAACTCCTTCCTTAGTGACTCTGCACCCTCAAGTCTTGATCATTTAGTTGATCTAACCACCCTTTCTCCTTCAGTGTCTAATTCCTGGAGACCTTTTTCAGGATTGTCCCCCAACCCTCTTCTTCCTTCACCCAACTTGACCTTAAAAATTGAATCTGAACGCACAAACTACAAACAGTCTGGTGTTGAATATGCTGTTTCTGACAACTATGATAAGGTAAGAGAGACAAATTCTGGAATATCAGAACACAGACAAGGAGTATTAAGGAAACCTAGTGGAAGGGGCTATTGGGGTTCATCAGAAGATAACAGGGGTGGTCACTTATCTAATAGAAATGAAAACAGCGATTACAGACAAACATTTAGGCAGTTAACTCTTAACAGAAGTTCAGAAACAATTTCAGGCAGACCAGGTGACTATTTAGGAAGCCCAACAAACTCTCTCTCTATAGATATAAATAAACAAAAATTTAAAAATAGTGTCAGCGATCAAGCTGCTGGCAGTCATTTAGATTCAAATTTTGTTAGTAGCAGTAATGGACACAAACTGGAAATTGGACCCACAAGAGTTGGACATGATATATCAACCAGTGGCGATACACAGGGGAGAGGAAAAATTGGAAGATTTCCAAACACTGATAAGCCTCATCAAGGACATAGCAGTAGAGGGACTGCTTCTCTTGGAAGCATCACACTGCCCAAAAGGAAAGGTCAGCTACAGAATCACTTTAAAGGTACAGTAAGCTATCAGGCACTTGACAGACGTGACTGCACTTCTTGCACTAATAATGCATCAGTAGCTATTTGTATGCTTTTTGTTGTTGGCTCTATTTTGTCAGCTGAGTAGTAAACTTTTGTAGGTTGAGGATATCATGCTTTTGAGAAATTTTGGTTAGTAAAGTTAGAATGGTAATACTTCATTGGCTTAATCATGTTGGATGTATGTATCAAGGTAGAGTTGTAGGTACCTCACTAACTTTGGTTGCTGTACTACACATTTTCTAATTTATTATAGGTTTTGGCCAAAAGTCACATCATTTTGAACTTCCATGTATACAGTAGTAATCAATTGCTTACAAGAGCTTTCTTTCTTTGAATCATGTAGTTATTGGCATTAGTAGCAAATAAATTAGCCTCGTGGTGGATCTCATTCTCAAACTTAATTGCAAGTTATTCTGTGGCTTGCAGAGCAGTGTAGTTACTGACTGATGTCAGTCAGTGAGTAGGGATGATGGAAGATACATATAAGAATATGGCTTTTCATAAATGAAATCTAAAAATTTTCAAAGATATTTTGTTAGTGTTCTTACACGGTAAAAACCATTGCTTTGCAATTTCTATCGAGGCTAATAACTGACCCCTGTGGTAGGGGTGTAAGAATACTACCACCGTAGGTCCTGCGTGTCGTAAAAGCTGACTAAAAGGACAGCTGCTGCCTTGCAGTCTTACTTTTTAGTAAAAGGCTAGGCACTCCACCAATAACTGTGGAAGTTGCTGCCTTTCAGTCTTACTTTTTAGTAAACAGCTAGGCCCCACAGCAAGAAATGAAGAAAGGACCAGGGACTTCAGAACGTCCCTCCTACAACGGCAACTACGGGAGAAGACTGCCGATATGAAGGGGTCTACGACAGTTCGCCGCCGCCAGTTCGCCGCGCAACAATTCGCCGCGGACAGTTCGCCGCGTGCCAGTTCGCCGCAGAGCCAGTTCGCCGCGGCGACAGTTCGCCGCGGCGACAGTTCGCCGCCAGCCTTTTCGCCGCGAACCATTTCGCCGCCAATGTAAAAGCTGGCAAACATGCACAGGGTACATTAAATTAGGAATAGGATAATAGGAAAGTATAGCCTAGAGATTGATAATTTAGCACGTTAGTATTATTATCATTTTGTCAATGAAAAAACCAAATTTGCCTCAAAATGAAGAAGCTAATACAAAGCTTATACAGTTTTTTACTCGACCGCATCTATTCAGATTAAAGGAGGCAAACTACCACAAGTTGGGTTAGCGTGGTCAGAGAGTTTGCCAAATGAGTAAAGTCATGCTCGCAGTTTTTTCTCTCGACCGCATCTCAGAGATCAAAGGCAAAAATAGGCAAGAATAAGGAAAGATTGTTTTGAGAAATTTAATCATGAAACTTCATTTGAACACTATATAATATCTAAAACATGATTCATGCCGTATGATACATTAGATTATATGTAATAACAAATGAGACCTATATTGAAGAAACTTATGTACAAAAACTGATTACTGATACTGCACAGATACAAATCTTATACTCCACAGATCGTGCTGTCTCTTCAGAAGTTGTGTGCTAGTCCTCATAGATAGTCCATGTTATCTCTGTGGAAAATATCAACATTCGTTCATCACCAGCGGCAGCACCACTATCGAATAACAAAAAATCCTCAAAAACATCAGAATGCTTTTCATAGTGCGTGTACTCCAGAGGTATGACGAGGTCGGCTAACGAAAGTGGGTTCGGAGGGGCGGCCAGAGTAGCAACTCTTTTCCTTTCTACCATCCGTTTCAAGTTGGGCATGTTCGGCAGAGCACCTTGTCCAGCTTGCGATAAATTTTCGGTGGCTGCGGCTATCACTTGTGCGGTTTGGTCTTGCGTTTGAACGGCAAGATTTCTCAAGTCCGTCAGGGCTGTCATCACTTCAACGTTGGCGGCGTCTCCGAGGTGTGTATGGGCACCAATAAGCTTGGTTATTCTTCCTTGGTGAACATGAATACGCGCCTTGCAGGAAGAACGTTGATCACAACGCCAGAACTGCGTTTCGCCGTCTTTTGAAACCTAATCGAAAACGTATGTCGTGCCGTTGTCAACGAATTTCTCCCTTCCACGAACGGACAAAACAGGCGGCATTATGGCTTTGGAACGTTGAAGAACAGAGCACAGAGCAATGAAGACTTTAAGTGACGACTCTTGGTTCGTGCGGTACTTATAGACTATACAATTTTCTATAACTCACCTTGTAGTAGTTTGCCTCGTTTGATATCTGAGATACGGTTAAGAACCTGCGAGGAATATAATTTGGTACTTTACTCATTTTGGCAAACTGTTTGACCACGCTAACCCAACTTGTGGTAGTTTGCCTCCTTTGATCTCTGAGATGCGGTCGAGTAAAAAAACCGTATATATATAAGCTTCGTAAGCTTCTTCATTGAGGCAAATTTGGCTTTTTCATTGAGAAAATGATAATAATACCAATAATGATAATAACAGTAACGTATAAATTATCAATCTCTAGGCTATACTTTCCTATTATACTATTCCTTATTTAATATATCCTGTGCATGTTTGCCAGCTTTTATATATTGGCGGCGAAATGGTTCGCGGCGAAAAGGCTGGCGGCGAACTGGCTCTGCGGCGAACTGGCACGCGCCGAACTGTCCGCGGCGAACTGTCGCGCGGCGAACTGGTGGCGGCGAACTGTCGTGCTCCCGATATGAAGACCCTGAAGGAGGAACATCACCGCCTGCGAGAAGAATGGGCGGAAATACGTGCTGAAGCTGTCCGCCCTGATCCTGATGACAATACCAGACATGACACCCCTGCAAGAGACCACCACCACCAACCAGACGACCGAGCGGAGGACCAGCACGAGCCTCCCACCTACGAAGACATTAACGCGCGCCTTGCCTACCTAAGCGAAGAAGACATGCGTAACCGGGTTAGGGGCGTAACCCGTAAACTTGTCTCCCTCAACGGCGGTAAGTTATGCATTCAAGAAAAGACGCAGAGGTATATCAACCTCACTGCCTACCAGCCCACCCCTGAACAAAATGACATATTAAACCTCGGACTAAACTGCCACTTCATGTCAAAACCGAAGAAACACGAGAAACGCCTGGAGATTGAGATGCTCCTCGACTCGATTCAGCAGTTGGAAGCAAAGAAGATCCAGACAACGACGGACGCCCTTCAACCTCTTCTGCTAGCAGAGGCCCTTACGGACAGGGGGTCAAAGAGATGAAGGAGGCAGCCGCAGATCTGAAGAAGAAGGAAGACATCACCGTAAGGCGTGCAGACAAGACAGCCGCGTTCATGCTCATCAGCACCTCGGAATACTTTGAGAAACTCGACGCCATCTTGTCTGATGTCTCTAAGTTCGAGAGAATTACGAAGAACCCGACGGAAGACATCAAACGCGACGCCAACCGGGTCATCGCAGCCGTGAATGCCGCTACAAATGCCACACACCTCCCGCCCATCCAAGGTGACTACAGCCTCGGCTACCTATACGGGAACGTGAAGACCCACAAGGAAGGCAACCCCCTACGCCCGATCATCAGCCAAACGCCCGCCCCGACTTACGCTCTGGCCAAACGCCTTAATAAAATTCTGACCCCCTATATCCCCTCCAGGTACTGCCTCACCTCATCGGTGGAATTTTTGGAGAAGATCCGTGACTCCCCCGGTGCGGGAACCATGGCGTCCTTAGACGTTGAGTCCCTATTCACCAACGTCCCAGTCGACGAGACGATAGGGATCATCATGGAGCGGGTATATAGGAATCCCGATATGAGACCCCTAACATCCCAGAAGACTCCTTAAGAACCCTGCTGGATATCTGTACGAAGAGAGCCCCTATCACCACCCACCGAGGACAGATGTACCGCCAAAAGGACGGCATAGCGATGGGGTGGGTCCCCCTTAGGAGTCCTCTTTGCTAACTTCTTCATGGGAGAAGTGGAAGAAAGGGTCTTCTCGCAACACAGATGTCCCCGCACATACGGACGCTACATCGATGACATCTTCGTGCAAGCCGACTGCGAGGATGAGGTAGAAGCCCTTCGGCAGCAGTTCCTGCAGCACAGCACACTCAACTTCACTGTCGAGTACAGCAGCAACGATCGGCTCCCCTTCCTCGACGTCCTTGTCACGAAGACGAATCAGAAGTTGGCGACTACAGTTTACACCAAAGCTACGAACCTCGGACTTTGTCTGAATGGTGATAGCGAGTGTCCTGCGCGGTTCAAGACCACCACCGTCAGGGCCTTCGTCAGGAGGGCCCTCTCGCACTGTTCGATGTGGTAGGACACACACCTCGAACTCGACCGAGCATCCCAGATGCTAATTAACAATGGGTACTCGAACAAACTCGTAAACCGAGAAAACTCAAGCCGCCCTTGACAAGTGGTACATGACGGAGGAAGAGAGAAGGAACATTCCGCCCGAAGGATATCAAATCTTATTTTCTATAAAGCCTGCTAATGCACCACCAATACAAGGAGGAAGAAGCAGCCATGAAGAAAATAATAGAGGAACATGTCCGCCCCATGGAGGAAGGAAAGAGAGTGTCCCTCATTATTTACTACAAGAATCGGCGTACGAAAGATCTCCTGATGAAGAACAACCCCTCCCCACCGGTAGGATACCCCCTGAAGCAGTCCAACGTCGTCTACCGATATTTATGCCCCGCCCAAGGATGCCCTGGGATTTACATCGGCATGACGACGATGCGCCTGTCAAAGAGGATTTCCTGCCACGCCCAGGAGGGCGCCATTAGGCAGCACGCCCTTGCAGTACACCGCAGAAACATCACGAGAGACAACATCGTCAGGAATATTAAGATCATCGGGAGAGCACCTGACCCACGACGTCTGCGTCTCCTAGAAGCACTGCTCATCCTCGAGGAAAAGCCTCCCCTTAATACCACCCAAGAAGCGTTCCTGATACCGACGTGTGTGAGGAGGACCACACCCCACCCCCCTAACGAAAGTACCAGCGAGCATGAAACGAACACCGGACATAAGAATAATACCAGGGGTGACGTCACTCAGGTAGAAGCCAATCAAGAGGCTCCCGGTTATACCCCCCACCTGAGAAGGTCTGCAGGACTCGTCAACGCCCGCCGTATGAGTCACCTTCCCGGGAACCAATGAAAACCCGACCTGCCGGAGAGGTGCTCTGACCGTACTCAAGAGCTCGCAACACCACAATAAAAGGAGATGGACTCGCCACTGGAATTCAGTCCCTCAGCAGTTATCGCTTGATAATGTCCTGTCGATCAGGAGGAAACGTCGCGTTAGAGAGAGAGAGAGAGAGAGAGAGAATTGTATAAGCAATAATAAATCAAATGACTCAACCGAATTTTACCATGCCCTTTGGTGCGTTGCTCGCCAGTCTAAGCAACAACGAGAAAGCCGTCATCAGAAAGATAGAGAAGACTCTTTATAAGATTAATAGTGCTGAAGCAGCAGTCATTTTTAACAAAACATGTCTACGAGAGGGTCTCCTTCCGAAATAATAATAATAATAATAGAGGCTGGCAGACCAAGTAAGAAGCATAAAGAAAAAGAACTGACACTCCACAACAGAAAGAGAGGAACTGGAAAGAGAAATAACACCCAGCAACAAAGGACAAGACGAACTAAGAGACGATACACAAAAGATGAGAGGAATGGTGAGCTACCAGACAATGGCGCACACAGAAACATCAAACAAGTAACAGAGAGGATGGAATGGGTGGAAAAGATCAGACAATGGACAAGCCAGATACAGAAAAACAAAGATCCCCTCCATGAACGCCTACAACACAAAGAAACTAAAGGAGAAAACATGTGAAGTTAATGAAATAATGAGACATACACGTCACTAGTGTCACAGAAACAAATAACCTGGCATATGTAGGAGTGAGACTAGTAGTAGGATTCATGGGGATACAAACACCAACACCACCACAACCAACCCAACAGAATCCAAAACAGCAACTGCCTTGGAAAAGGCACCTAGAAAAACAAATCGTGGTGATTAGATCTGACTTGAGTAAATGAAAGAGATGGCAGAAAAGAGGCTAAGAAGCAAGAAAACAAGGGAGGAACTGAATGAGAAATACAAAGTACAGGAGAAGTAACTAAATAACACAATAGAAGATATAAAACAGAGGCTTAAAACCAAAACACGTAAGATCCAACGGTACATGGACAGGAATAAAGGATACCAACAGCACAAACTATTCGGAACCAACCAGAAAAGACTGTACAGTGGACCCCCCATATTCACATTCTCCAGATTCGTAGCCTCATACATTCTCTGATTTCTCTCTGAACATTTTTCCGCATTATTCGCAGAAAACTCGCCAATTTGTGGTATTTTTCTATGAGAAATATTCACAAATTCCTGGGTTTTTTTATCACTTTCATCTTAAAATGCCCTTTTTGTGATAAAACTATTAGAAAAACCAGGTATAAAAATTTTCAGTGGGTTTTTCTTGAGTTTTCTCTAACAAAATATGAGGTTTTAAGCATTTTTATAGGAGTTCCAACTATTCGTGGGTTCTAACTATCACGGGGGCCCCTGGTACGCATCCCCCACGAATACTGGGGGATCACTATACAGCCAACTGAGGCTGGGTATTCATGCTCAGGTTTACCTGTCAGTCCACCTACGACCTTCAACGGATGAGTGTCCACACATAAAGAGTAGAACTGTCAGTAGGACAGTCAACTCGACGTCATTGCCCTCATTTCTCGCCTAGCCATCATCATGGAAACAGTAGGTGGCAGTGACGGAAACTCCGTTGGAGCTACATAGACTAGCTGCTGTTACTGCTCTAAATATATATTGAATAAGGTTTAATTAGACCTGGGAATTGGTTCAGTTATGAAATGGAGTGTAAAGCCTGCTTTCACTAGTAACACCTTTCATAAAAAGGCAGGACACTGGCCTAGGCCTATACCAAATTGCATTTATCACATGGAAATAGTTTTTATTTATTATGCAATTTGGACTCTCAAACATGATAAAGTAACGTTCTACAAATAGCACCGCAGAGTCTAACAATGAAATTAATTAAGCCTGTACATAGTTTATTCATATTCTAGTTGGAGTGGCTGAGATCCTTTCCAGGCGAAAGCCAGGGGCGAACTATTATAAAACCGTTGGTTACCCGTCCACAAGTGTGATCACATGTCAGTTAGTCGAAAGAACTTTAGGTAATTCCATCAGTTCATCAGTTCTGGTGAGTGGACTGACTCCGCCCACAAACTGTCGTCCTCGCACACCTTTTAACTAGTTTTGATGAACTGACAGGGAGACTGATAGGTAGACCTGCGCGTGAATACCTGGCCTAAGAGGGGAAGACAACCACCGAGAAATTCCCGAAGCCAAACCAAGTAAGAGACTCTGGGAAAAGATATAGAGTAATCCGGTATCACAGAACAAACATGCAACCTGGCTCCAGGAAGTCTAGGCATAAGAAATGGGGAGAATAAAACAAAGATTCACCGTGATCTTGACAGACACAATCAGACACCAACTAAAGAAAATTGCCCAGGTCCCAATGAAGTCCATGTATACTGGCTCAAAAACTTCAAGGTTCTACACCCACGAATAGCAGAACAACTCCAGCATCATATCACAAACCATCATGCACCCAAATGGATGACGACAGGGAGAACATCCTTCGTACAGAAAGTTCAAGAGCAAGGGGAATATGCCATGAAACTACAGGCCTATCACCTGCCTACCAATAATGTGGAAGTTACTAACAGGTATCATCAGTGAAAGGCTATACAAGTACCTAGAGGATATAAACACTATCCCCCACCAACAGAAAGGCTGCAGGAGGAAGTGTAGGGGCACAAAAGACCAGCTCCTAATAGACAAAATAGTAATGAAGAACAGTAAGAGAAGGAAAACCAACCTAAACATGGTATGGATTGACTACAAGAAAGCCTTTGACATGATACCACACACATGGCTAATAGAATGCCTGAAAATATATGGGGCAGAGGAAAACACCATCAGCTTCCTAAAAAATACAAAGTGTAACTGGAATACAATATTTATGAGCTCTGGAATAAGACTAGCAGAGGTGAACATCGGGAGAGCCTGGATCTTCCAGGGCAACTTTCTGTCCCCACTACTCTTCATAGTAGTCATGATGCTGGGTACCAACTCAAGAAAGGAGGCAACAGAATTAACCACCTAATGTCCATGGACGACATCAAGCTGTGTGGTAATAGCATCAAGGAAATAGATACCTTAATCCAGACTAAGGATTTTATCTGGGGACATCAGGATGTAGTTTGGAAGAGAAAAATGTGCCTTGGTCAACATGCCAAACAGCAAAGTGACAGAGACTGAAGGGATAAAGCTACCAGATGGAAATAGCATCAAACACATAGATGAGACAGGATACAAATACCTGGGAATAATAGGAGGAGAAGATATGAAACACCAAGAGATGAAAGACATAATCAGGAAAGAATATATGCAGAGACTTAAGGCAATATTCGAGTCAAAACTCAATGCAGGAAATAAGATGAAAGCCATAACTCAAGGACAGCACCAGTATTCTGATACAGCACAGGAACAGTAGAGTGGACAAAGGGTAAACTCCACAGCATAGACCAGAAAACTAGGAAACACGTGACAGTACACAAAGCACTACTCCCATATGGACAGACTATACATAACTCGAAAGGAAGGAGGGAGAGGACTACTAAGCATAGAAGACTGTGTCAACATCGAGAGCAGAGCACTAGGACAGTATCTGAAAACCTGTAAAAACGAGTGGTTCAGGATTGCATGGGAAGAAGACGAAAATAACAAACAGAATGGAAGAATGACACAACAAACCAATGCATGAACAGTACATGAGACAGACTAAAGAACTGGCCAGTGATGAAACATGGCAATAACTTCATAGGGGAGAACTCAAGAAGGAAACAGAAGGAATGCAAACAACTGCACAAGATCAGGCCCTAAGAACCAGATATGTTCAAAGAGTGATAGATAGAAATAACATATCACTTATATGCAGGAAGTGCAGTATAATAAACGAGATGATAAACCAATAGCAAGTGAATGTCTGGTACTTGCACAGAACCAGTACAGAAAGAAACACGGTTCACTAGCAAAAGCCCTCCACTGGAGCCAGTGCAAGAAACACCAGGTACCTTCAGTAATAAGTGGTACGAGCACCAACCTGAGTGAGTGAAAGATGATGATCAGGCAAAGATCCTTTGGGATAGGGTGATACATGCAAATAGACCAGATATGACGTTGATTGATACTGAAGTAGTTCCAGGACTCTTGCAGAAGAGTGCGCTCCTGGAAACAGTGCACATAGTAAGAAAAGTGATGGACTTCTAAGGAGGCAGGATGCAACCCAGAATCCCACACTATAAAATCATCTAGTCGAATAAGATGACTGTGATAAGCCAAAAAAAATTATCATTATTATTATTATAGCACCATCTTGGTCTGGAACATATGGAGAAACTATGAAATTTGTCTCTTTGGACCAGGAGAGAGGACACAAAACATTTTGGTGTTAACACACTGCAACATTATATGGGCTAGACCATGTGGCACACTATTGCCACGAGTAGAAGAAATCGAGGGATGCCTTAGAGATCAGAGTTCTCCTTTGACTTGACCACAGGAATGTTCTGGAGATGAGGGTAGAAATGACATGTGATGTGGGTGTGCAAGAACCGAAAGAAGAGAGAGAACCTAGAAGGAGCAAGAAGAAAAAAGGGGATTTTGTTTAGAAAGAGAAAGATAGAGAAATTGATGGAGGGGGGATTTGTGATTGACCCAACTAGGGATGAATGTGAAAAGAAAAAGATATCAAATCTGTTGCAAATTAGTTGGAATACAAACGAAAATATTATTTGATTAATTACCAGAACGTGATTCAATTGAGCTAATAAACTTAGGCATGTTGGAGATTAGGTTCAATTTGTTCATCAAACAAGAGTATTGAAAGTATAAGTTTCATGACTCTTACATATATTAAGTGGCAATGAGAGAGAGAGAGAGAGAGAGAGAGAGAGAGAGAGAGAGAGAGAGAGAGAGAGAGAGAGAGAGAGAGAGAGAGAGAGAGAGAGAGATTTATACAAAGGAGTAGCTGGGAATGGGATTTTAAATTCAGAAATTATTAGCCACACTAATCAGAGTTAAGGTGCTTACCACAAAACTTAGAGGTGAATAAACGATGGAAGAAATTTTGCATAGAGAAGTTCATCTGAGTTTAACTTTCGTCATCTGGTCACCAACCCTTAAATGGAAGGGATTTTGTCACGGTCTTTCAGTATAATTATTGAATTTCAATAGATAGTCTTTTCGCAATCAAAATTGCTTAGATAGTCTGTAAACTTATTAATCATTTGATGTGATCTTAGATTTTTTTATTTAAACTATCCAACTCTTACTGATGGTTAGTCATTTCAGCTAAATGATATGGTGCAGTAAAATTTTAATCTAAGTTAAGCCTGTAAGATCATTTGACCAATATTATTTAGAAATGAATCTTAGGAAATAGCAAACTGGAACTAATAAGACTGCGTGATAGAAAATAAGTTCCGGTATGGTTACCATTAACATCTTTCCTCTGATCACACACTACAATGTACATTGATGGAAGAAGATCCAATAACCATGCTGACATGTGCTCTATAACACTTCTTAGTTGTTTGACTTGAAATGGGTGGAGGACTGTGACAATCAGCATGAAACACTGTTATGCACCACCACAAAAGCACCTCTGCTTAGAGTAATATTTTGGAACATTTGAAATAATCTATGTATAAAGTAAGTATTTTCCCCTTTTTTCCAAGATGGTTCATATTGTACCATTTGTACTTAATCATGTTCATGTAACTATTTATATGTGATATACGGGATACTGCCTTTAGAAATATTTAGGATTTCGTTTTTAAAACTTTTAAGATTCACATTCACAAACTTGTCCTTCGTGTTTATTCACATTTGCAGCAAATGAAATATCTAGTATAAGATAAAAAAAAATATCAATACCTGTACTTTATTGCCAAGCATTACAATAATTAATGTGTATACAAATATTAACACCGTTGCCAGCTTATATTGACTAATAATTTACCTCGGAAGGCCATGCCTATGCTTCCTGGTGAATGATGAATGCTTTTATAGCAGTTGAATGTGCCCCTCTCCCTTCGACGGGCTCCTTGTGTGAGGAAGATCCCTGCTGAGGAAAGTATAGGCGTAACTGGGGGAGCACGTGCCCCCTCAGGCGCCCCCACCCCCCCCCCCCCATTTTGAGTTCATGAAGCTTGTAGTAAAAGCCTAAGGTTAATTTTCATATTATTATTATTATTGTTGTTGTTGTTGTTGTTGTTGTTGTTGTTGTTATTAATGTTCAAGTTTTATGCATCAAGTAGTTTCGCTGTTTTTTTTTCATACGAAGATAAGTAGAGTTTTACTATATTAACTGTAAGAAATATATCAATTTTCTTTTTTGTGTATAAAAACGTGATTCACATATTGAGAGGCTAAATATTTTAAAACAACCCTAATATGACTTAAAGAAAAAACGAGTACTATAATTTGTGCATGCCCAGTGGCCCCCCCTCCTCCCATACTCAGCTGTGGTCCCTAGGTGCCCCTCCCCCCAATAATAGACTCCTTGTTACGCCTATGGAGGAAAGGTTAGCGTAATCCAACAAAAACCACAACACTTTTCCACCCATCCTCGTCAGTTGTACCTATATAGTCTGGTTCAAATCTGTGTCACTATTCAGTATCAGCGGAATAGATCCAGTGTTCACTTTCCTTTTTTTACAAATGTTGCAACTCATCCCACATGAAAACACAGGATGCTGTATTTATGCCACATTGTAAGTTATGGCATTTTCTCTTGTGATTCATATCCTAATGTTTCAACAGTCTTGTTATTGGGCGATTTAGTGCCCATAATTCAATATGTGATATAAACTCCCCATCCAAAGCTGTCCATGGTATAAAAATGAACACAAATTTTACTGAAATATCTAAAACTCATGTTGCTTCAGTGATAATAAGACAAGTTCTTATTTTCCTAAAAAAAACCTGCGCTACTCTCAACAACGGATGTCACTCTATGTTCATCTGGCACGATTGAATTAGATGGGGCTTCAGAGAGCTCAATTACTAAAAACCAACTCGTGTCTTGCCTCGATTATTTTCTCTATAATGAATTAGCTACGCTTCCGCACTTTTAACAGTTTCGTTTTTCGCTCCTTGCCCTATCAGGATTGAACTCAACATACCTCCTCCTCACTCGTAGACTTTGAATAGCTGATATATTCACACAAGGTAAAGTCGGATCTCAGGCTCTGCTCCTATGGTTGATCCAGTCTCAAGGGACTGACAACCCTCATGGAACTAGGAGCATTGCATAACTCTGCTGTAAACACGGGCGATGATTATCTGGACGAATTTCATCTCGTCACGTCCTGTGATGAAAAGTATTAACTTTAATGTTGACAACGACTACATGGATAGGAAAAAGTCTGTAGACTTTTTCCACCCTAATCATTCTAGCACATAATGAGATTAGTCTAACAAACAAACAAAATGTAACATGAAGAAAGAATACGTGAAAATAAATGAAGATGAGCCAGTCAGCCAAGTTTAGTGCTGACTCCATCAAAAAAGACCCAACGTCCTAGACTTAGAAATAAGCGCCGTTCCAAGTAAAAAAAACCGCAGGAATAATATTAAAGTGGCAAAAATCAAGTTTAGTGGACAGACGTTACTATTTAAATTTAAAATAGTTGGATAAAATGGAGAACTTTTTTCTCGTCTCAAACCTTCCATTGCAAAAATGTGAGAGGTATGAATACTGAAAAAAAATACCAAAGCGACCTTCAGGTGCATACTGTGGAACTGTGAATGCCAATGATGTATTCATTATAATCAGAACCATAATGCAAGATGTCTGTTCGCACACGGCTCAAAATGTTTACCGAGAGAACTGGATTCCTTTTTGAGAAACAAAACGAAGTGAAAATCATGAGTTTTAATGACCCATCCAGAAACGTTACTTACCAAAAGGCAGCCAGCAAAAGCAATGAAAGCAGTTAAGTGTCCTGGAAAGTAATAGTCAGAAATAACAACTAATTATTCCAAGGAAAATCATTCACAAACTAAAGTTCTGAGGAAAAATATCTAACTGAAAATATAAATTATGTTCTTGATACCTTAAAATTAGAGGATTCTGCAGACAATGAAAAAATTGAAGAGATGGAGAAAATGTAATTAACTTTCTGTTTAAAGGTCTCGGGACAGTGCTTCGTCACCAAAATCAAAATAAAGCTAATATTGACGAGCCAAATGTATTAGAAATACGAAAAAAGAGTAAATTCGTCATTCCCAGTCATAGGAACAACTCGATATAGAAGAAAAGAACGACATAAAATTCCAAGGGGTAATGAAAATAAAATCAGAAGTCCAGCGTCGAATAGATAGTGAAAATAACTGGAATCCCACTTCCAAGACTTTTGCTGTGAGGTACTTAAACTTCAGTGGAGGATGATCAAGTGTACAAAATGACGTTGACACAAAAGTAGTGCAAAAGGACGAAAATTAATTTCACAGCTAATAAAGGTTCAGTCCTTATTCAGTTCGTGCAGATGCCACAAATATAACAGGAAAGAAATGTGTGCACTTCCCGACGTCAGTGTCACCGGCAAGTTTATTGATGAAAGAATAAGAGTGAAACCAGGACGACGTAAGTGACACGAACAGAAAGTCGCAAAATAAATCGTTGATATTCATGTTAGAACTCAAGAAATAACTGATAAGTG
The DNA here is from genome assembly GCF_015104395.2 of Macrobrachium nipponense. Classification (NCBI taxonomy): domain Eukaryota; kingdom Metazoa; phylum Arthropoda; class Malacostraca; order Decapoda; family Palaemonidae; genus Macrobrachium; species Macrobrachium nipponense. The sequence goes on from NC_087203.1 coordinate 3,382,438, forward strand.
ATTGAAAGAATACACAATAAGAAAAAGTAAAACACCCATCACTAAAAATAAGGATCAATACAAGTGAAGAGACTCATTCAGAAATGCAAGAATAGCTTAGTGGGTCCTCATCATCATGACCTGCCCCCGACTCTTCCTTCCCCAAACGCAATTCAAACGTGAATCCGCTCAACAGGTGAATTACAGAGATTAATATCGCAATACGATCCCATATGATAAAATAGTCATTCACGAGTCTGTCATTTTAATATCTTGACGTGTTCCTGGCAATGTTTATATATTTGTAGTTTATTGATCCAACTAAATTTTAAATAACGTACTAGATTTACACGGCACAATAGATTTACTACCACAACCTTTACCACCACAAAATGGCTTTCAGCAGTCATTCAGAATGAAGTCAGGGATCCTTATTTCATGGCAACAATGCCTGTGAGGTTTAGTACAGCGAACGCTAATTAAAGAAATTGAGCAAAATTCGGAAAAGTTCGTGGCTCTAACAAAACGCCAAGAAGACGTACCTTAACGTATACTGGACCAAGAGGTCATGATTCATACATAATATCAAATATGCTTGGAAAAAATCTAGAGTATTAACATGAAGAAAGTCTTATGAATACTTCGAGCATAAATGAGAAACAGCTCTGAGAAAGTAAATTTTGAAACAGTTACATTATGGTAAAAGGGTTATGACTGATGAATTGGACTTTGGCCTCTCCTCCTGGAATAACAAAATTCCAGGTCACGAAAAAATATTTTAATGAAATATATCGTGAAAGCGGGCGTCGCTAGTCACTCGCTACGTTTTTTAAGGGCAGACAGCTGGTATAATTACATTCGCTTATTAGAAACTTACAACCATGCTTAAAAGAAAGGTAAATGAAGATACTGAGGAGGGAGAGGGAAGATTCAACCGTGATCATGAAAGAAAGAGGCAAAGGTGTGTCAGTGAAACTCCCGAAGAGAAGTCCTTAAGATTGCAAGATCAGCACGTTAGAGATCAACGTCGTCTCTCGCAAGAAACTGACAGTCACCACGCGCAGAGATTAGCTGAATAACACGACAGAGATCGTCGTCGTCGTCGACGCAATGAAACTGACCAACAAAGATTAGAACATTTACAAACGCTGTATAGCAGCAAATCAAGGTACCGAGGAGAGAGAGGAAAGATTAAACCGTGTTCATGAAAGAAAGATGCAAAGGTGTGCCAATGAGAAGTCCTTAAGACAAAGGACCCAGTTCACGACTGGCAGCCGCGTTTAAACAGAGTCCTTCAACTGCCCTCCTGCCCCGCACAGCGTAGCTCGCGCTTCTCGCTAGTCATAATAATATAGCTGATAAATACAGAAGTCTGATAAGTCGAGGCATTAAAATATCCCAAATGGAAGGTTAATGAACATCAAGTTCTCTAAAATCAGTGAGAAAGAAGTCTTTACCTGCGGGTGGTGATAAAATCCTAACCCTTAAGCCATGACAAGATTCACAAATGGCATCATATTTTCAACAAATGACAAAAGACACAGGTTGGGACTGGCATTGTGATTGCAGTTGTGCATCATGATGGAAATGATTGTCCAGTATTGCTTTAATGTTTACAGCTATTTTAACAGCCATACAAAAATCTCTTAAAACTTGATAACCAAACATAAAACACATTTCACAGTACTGTTTTCATCATCATCTTGACAGTCAGTAGGGAATTCAGTCCTTCTCATACAACTATTCAGAAAATCTAGGGTTGATTCTTCAGTATTGCAGCGGTCAGTTTCCAGCCCATGTTTGTATTAGAGGTAATGAATAGGCTGAAGATATGCAACAAAGTGTGGTGGTGTCTGTTGGTTCCTTACACTTATGTCAAAAACTATTTTCAATGTACTGATGTCAAAAACCATTTTGAATTAAAACAAATGTAATGCTCTCTGTGAAATAAACTTCAAATATCAGGGAATCTATGCTTTAGTCGACTTTCAGACATCATTAAAAATGAGCAGTTGGGCGTGAAGACTGCTATGCACACCGAGAATAGGTCATCCTAACTCAACCAACAAGTTCAGGGCGATGAGTCATTAGTGTGTGATCTTTGTATGTAGATGATGAGAGAGGAGGCACCATCATATTTAAGGTTCCATAAATGTGAGACCGGTTTCAATATCATCATGGAATTTTTAGAAGAGATTTAAGGTTTTTATTTAACCATTTTCATGTTACCTTTTAAATTATTCTCCTCGTGATACTGAATAACCTAATGGTTCCAGTGACAGATCTTCATACTAAGCTTTCATAAACTGATCAGTCAATCTTTGTCAGAATCCTGATACATTCATAAGGTGAAGCATGGGCATGGCATATAAAGATTTCATATAGCAGTACAATCTCGATTTTCACGGTAATTTTAAGTTTCTAAAATAAAAGAAAAATGGCTGACCTTTATATTCAGGAGATTAGAATTCCAGTACTGGCTTTACTGCATACCGGTGCATTAATGATGGATTGGAGCACTTGAAATACCTTCCTACGTTGCACTGGAGTCCTAGAGTTAATGCATAATTTAAGAACTATAATTAAGAGTGAAGTGAAGTCTTACTGAAAACGGGCTAATTTCTGGTGTCTGGCCAATTTCTCCAAAAGTATTGAAGATAAAAGAAAAATTTTTTTCGGCAGATAAAACCTCATATGTTTAGATTTCACCCCATATAAGATTTATTTTTAAAATATGATAAACTGACTTTTAACAATGTTAATCCTTTGATGGTTTACGCGAAGCTTCACGAGTTATCGCCTTTAGGGCCCCCTACTCGTTATTGAATTGTAGGTGAGGTCTACATTTTAGTGCACATGTGAGTGATCTCTGTATGAAGTATTAATAATATTTATCCATTTACTCATTTCTCAATACTAGAGCGAGAGTACCAGTGTTTGGGACAGTGGGAAGAGGAAGGGCGAATATATGCATTGACGTATCGAAGAGATATACGAACTTACGAATGCTTTGTTGGCATTATAAGGTCTAATGGAGTCGTTTTTATAAAAGAAGCTGGAACTGAGTGCTCAAGAGGAGTCCAACCTGAAGTGCTTGGGATGAAACTCCATAGAAAAGGTAAGAGCAGCATTTGATATTTAATAGAATACTTTTTTCTTGTTTATATTTTAAGAACATTTTTTTAGACCCACCCTGTTCACACACGGAGATTGCATCCGCGCGGTTCCATCCACGCTGATGCTAAGTCAATGACAAAGCACATGGATGTTCACACACACAACCGCGCGGATTTGCCTGCGCCACACATGTCAAAATGGAGACTACTATGAGATTCAGGGCTTCTGTAACACGGTTTTTTTGGCAATAACTTTTTATCTATGCATTTCATAGATATAACGCTTATTCAGATACACATTATATCTACACATAAATTTTGACTGTATTCTGCATTACGTAGGTTGAATAAATTTGGTACTTATAATGTAAAAGTGACTTTTTTGAAGTCGGGCCAACTTACTCAGAGATAAGGTTTCGAACGCACTCGTTACGTAACTTATGACAGCATTTCTTCCCTCTTTCTCGATGGAGATTGGCTATACGTAACGGCTATACCTCTGGAACAACAATGACAAAAAATAAAAATTTAAATACAAGCAAAGCAGTACACCTTTATGAACTCTGAATCCTCTCCACTGATAATTGTCATCATGAACAAACCAACAAAATATGTTAATAAATATACAAAATCACTTCGATTATTAGTCTAACTCCCGAATTAAGTGTCCTAAGAAATTATAATCTACTTTATAGGTCACAATCAGATTGACAAGGAATAGTTGGTAATTTTTCAAAGACATAGTAGACAAGCTTTGATTTGATAACTGCTGTATCCAATGCCAAGCCAATTTTATTTATCGCTATCTACCTATTTACTAAAAAAAAAAAAAAATAGCCGGTACCGTATTTTGGCTTTAAACCTTCACCAATAATTATCGTCAGAATGATGACTTCATGAGGCTCCACCCACTTTGGCCTCGTTATAATTCAGGATAACACTGAAGGCTATCATGGACATTGTTGTATTAGATAATCTAACTTCTGGCTATAAAAACTCATTTCTCGAGTAGCTGTAAGAAGTGCTAAATGATCCTCAAGGATCCCAGCAGTTGGCCTAAACGTTTAATTCATGTATACTGCTGCTGTTACTAATTTTGCGGCACCTACTTGCTACAGTGTATTACTACACTAGCACAGATACCCACCCACCCCATCTATGTATCGTTCCGCCATTCATAAAGTCTTTATATCCAACATGGTCGTACAGACTAAAGAAGAAGAAAAAAAATTATATCGGATGATCCGTTGGTCTGCTGGAGATTTTAGCACATATAAGCTTGTATTTACTTTGGATAAAAATCTTATTTTAACAAAAATAGTTATATAAAGACTGTTTACATACTCTCTTTCTCTTTCTCTTGATGGCATAGTGAATAGTTAATGGAAATGTTCAAAATCCTGAATGACATTACAAGTATTATAATCCACGTTACGCTAAATACAAATCAGACCATAAACATTGGATTTAAACTAGAAACTGAATAATTACCTATTCAGGCTATAGTACAAGTATGGCCACGGGCTTTCTCTTGACTGTATAAAGTTGCAAGTCGTAAGACAAATGCAGTTTTGTAACCACGGGGACAATTCCAAATCCTGTTAGCCATTCTTGACTACTATGGGTTTCAGAGCCGATGGAATAAGGTGAATGGGTTTCTGTCTGGTGGATGGGCAGGGCAACATTTCGTAAAACAATGTTTACCTTGCTTACGTAATGAATATTTTTTCGACTTTTGGCTCGCAATCATTGGCCATGGCGTCGGCTTGATCATTTTTACTCTATAAAAATTAAAACTATCGGGTTATTTAGGTATTGATAATGCTGACAAAATTTGTGTGTAGTTGTAAAATATACATATGTCAACTTTCAACTACATCCGATGCTTTGATAAGGAGCAAAATCCAAAAAACCGTGTTACAGAGGCACCCTGAATTTCATAGTAGTTGCTTTAACACAGACATTTTCTTTGATGAAGTTAAAAACGTCCAACTATGTGGGACATAAGATTAGATGATTATGACAAAATAGTATAAGTAAAGTGTTTAGAGGAACTACTTGAAATGATCTGCATTTCTGATAAAACAAAGGAAAAAATTGTAGTTATGTTATCTGCACTTTTTATTGAATTTCCAAGTTTTTACTCTTCACTTTATATCAGTTTATCCTGCAATTCAACTCTCCCACCATGAATGACTTGATACTGCAAATTGATCTCAAGACAGGTTTATCAGAGGTGTTGAAATACCATGTCATCGCACCCATAGGCATCTGGTGCCCTTACAAAATTATGATATTATATATATATATATATATATATAATATATATATATATATATATAATATATTTATTTCATAATTTTGTAAGGGCACCGATTGCCTATGGGTGCGATGACATGGTATTTCAACACCTCTGATGGGGTTTTTGACAATGAGAATAGTGTGTGACATTTTTTAAAATCAAATTGGCTACATATTAGAGGAATAATGGTGTTTCATGGTTTTGGGATTTTTGAATTCATTTCCCTTGATTTTCATGTTAGTTCTGTTGGGGAAATAAAGACTCTACTTTTGCATCTCTGACTTTGCTTTTCAGCCAGATCTAATAACTTGATTTAGCTACAGCATACTTGCCAGTGGAGGCCATGGTAGGTAACTTTAACAATTAGTGATGTACTCTCTTGTAATTAAAACAGGTCATTCGGACCTTAGTAGACATAAACATACCATATATAAACACATACATATATATTACATATAATATATATATATATATATAATATATATATGATATATATATATATATATATATATATATATACTATATATGATTATACATGTATATAGATGTGCGTACTCATGATTACTATAATGAATAGCTACGCTCTACATTGTGCTATTTGATGAAGTATCAATCTTATTCGGTGTAAGCAAATTGTCAAATCATTTTAACTGTCATTCTGAAACATACATATATATATTATATATATATATATTTATATATATATATATATTGTCTATATGTATATATATATATATATACTATATATATATATATTATTATATATATATATATTATATATATATATATATATATATATATATATATATAAAAATGTATTATCTCTCTCTCTCTCACTCTTCTCTCTCTCTCGTCTCTCTCGCTATATTATATATATATATTAATATATTAATATATTAGATATAATTAGATATATATAATATATATATTATATATGAATATATATAGTATATATATCCATATAATATATATTGATATATATATATATATCTTATATAAAGTATATATATATATATATAACATATATAATTATAGATATGATATATTACAGACATATATATATATAGATATATATAATATATTATACGTATATAATATATATATATATTAGACTATTATATATATTAGATATATATGTTTTTCAGAATGACAGTAAAAATGATTTGACAATTTGCTTACACCGAATAAGATTGATACTTCATCAAATAACACAATGCAGAGCGTAGCTATTCATTTATATGTAATCATGAGTACGCACATCTACTATACATGTATAATATATATGATATATATATATATATATATATATATATAACATTTAATATATATATATATTATATGTACTATATATGTATGTTTATATATGTATGTTTATGTTACAAGGTCTAATTGACCCTGTTTTAATTACAAGGAGAGACATCACTAATTGGTAATGTTACCTACCTTGGCCTCCACTGGCAAGTATGCTGTAGCTAAATCAAGTTATTAGATTCTGGGCTGAAAAGCAAAGTCAGAGATGCAAAAGTAGAGTCTTTATTTCCCCAACAGAACTAACATGAAAATCAAGGGAAATGAACTCAAAAATCCCAAAACCATGAAACACCATTATTCCTCTAATATGTAGCCAACTTGATTTAAAAAAATGTCACACACTATTCTCATTGTCAAAAACCCCATCAGTATTTTCCCCAACAAAATTGTCACCTTGAGAATTCATTTTCTGTGGTGAGAAACCGAATCCGTCTGTAAAAGAAATCACAATTATCAGAAATAAAATTGAAAATGAATGGATAAATATTCTGTACAAATTATTAAGTGCATGCCTTGCACTTCAGCTCCCTCCAGAGTATCTGTAAGAATTGAAAGTTTTTTTCAGTTCTTTTTTTTTTTCACCATACCTTCTTGATGGATCTTCTGGGCGCCTCCTTCGGGCTTTTCTCACTTGTAATCAGTACAAAAGTCTGTCGTCTAATGCCTCATTTTCCCAACACTAAGGAATATATTACGTATTCACGCATCCTGATGGACATGCAAACACATACATGCTAGTCTTCTCACTGTTCTGGAACTTTCCATGAAAACGCCCTGTTTGACGCACGAACAGACACAACTGCATTTTTCTGACGTCACAATCACCTGACAGCTGCTGGGTCAAATGCGCACCCGCACTCTCGTCTCTGAAATCTGACAATGTTTTGCCTTTGCCGCCAAACGACCTGAGGAATTTGCTAACGTCTTAAAGTTTCTCAGAACACTTGCAACTGTGTTGCTGCACATTCCAATCTGTTGGCAACAAAGTCCGTTGTGCCTTAATTTTGATTATTATTATTTCCAGTGCACTTAAAGGCTCGGTCACCACCAGTATGCCACCCCGGTGCGTACTAAACCGGCCACAGGTATATAGTTTCTCACAGTTTATCCTGCCACATGATTCAGGGTGACTTCTGACACTGGTGTCCTCCTACCCCATCGGTTACATCCAAATTTGACGGCCCCAGCAATGCACATTGTGACCATCATTATCTCCACCATAACGGCGATCACTGGAACTGCGTAATGTTCTGTAATGGAAAAGTCGTCCTCTCCATTCTCCTCTTGTGTAGTCGGAACTTTTAACGCCTCGTGGTTCCCATGTAGGTGTTTCATAAACACCCTTGTTGATGAATTGTAGATTAGTCGTCTCCCAATGGAGGAACCGTAACTGCCTCCTATGTTGCTGAACTCGAATATTCCGCGTCTCCCATGCAAGTGCTCCCTGCAACCGCCTCGTAATAGCAGTACCCAGAAATTATCCTGAGATGACTCCGCCCGAGCCATCGAAGATTTTTGGTCCCTGTAGTAGTAGAAATCTGTAACTTCGTCGCCCATGGTGAAGACCATACATCTGACACAGTAGATCCCATGTTGTTTTATGCTGTCACACTCAATATTAGTCTAGGAATTCTTTAAAGTCATTGTGTATCTGTTTCATCATGAGCAAAGTCTAACTTGACACCCTGACAAGTCTATGCAAGTCTATGTATTTTAGAAAGAAAATCCTACCTTCACATACGTATCTGTCATGAACTAACATACCCAAAATTCATAATCAATGACTAAAAACTGAAATTCCTCATTAAAATAAACATGGTCACTTTCCACCGACCCTTTTAAAAATTACTGGAAAAAACTTTTATCACTGACTGGCAACTCAACAATTAACCCCTAATCTGATAAGTACACCAAAAAAAAAATAACACCGTTATGTTTATACAACTAATCTCCAGCGAATATAAAGTTTGACCCTCATTTATATGTTATGTATCCCAAAATAAATTCTACAACTCTCTAAAATAACACGTCACAAAAAAAAAAAACAGGACTCAATCCCAGTTACAGATTTCTCCAAATAGAAATAATTCAGACTCTTTCACCATATTACCAAATGTAGTTTGCATCATACACAATAATACCGCCACAAACATATCGGTAGCAATCCGCGAATTACCCCTTAAAAATTCTCACAATGGAACTTCATTATCTAAAATGCCAGAAAAAAGAAAAACTCTATGAGTATCCAACTTAAAGGTCCCCCATACACTGAATGATTGTATGAACGATTGTCTGAACGACTGTCGTTATCGACAAACACACGCATTGAACGACCTCCGCACCAATTTTTTGTTTGAACAAAGATTTTGTCTCGGGAAGACGTGGCATAATCTCTAGAAGAGACATGTCTTATATTGGCAGACAAACATTACATAAGTCGCAAGCCAGCAACCTTGTCGTGACAGATTTCAGCTGAGATCGTTCAGACACGAAACTCCGCCCACTTCTGCATTCAGACAAACCCATGCACACTGTGTTTACGAATGATACAGAGAGTCGTTCAGACAATCGTACATACAATCGTTCAGTGCATGGGGGCCCGTAAAAGAAAGCATCAACAATAGCCTCGCCCGAGATACCTCTCAGCGTTGTCAGCACCAAACGACCTGTTTATTCCAAAATCCGCAAACAGCCACATTCCCCTGTCTAACTAACTCATACCCCGAAGTCACCATTGACCTCAAAATAAATCCTCACCAAGACCATAAAACCTCATTAATCCTCACTAATACCACCAAACCTCATTAATCTTCAAAAGGAAATCCTCGCTAACCTCTAATCAACACTAGTACCAAAAAATATCCACCTCCATTATATAACCACCAATATAAAACACCCTGCCTTAGGCAAAATGCATTAAGCCATTCTAAATAACCACCAAAATATATAACACCACCTCCACGGGATATAACCTATGAAAACCACTAACCACAAAATACCAACCATAAGCCGCCAAAATAACATTGGTGAATATAAACTCATAAAACTGCAAACCACTAAAAACTATAAAACCACAAAACCACAATGAATCAGTACCACCGCCAAAACCACAAAGACCAGAACCCCCCCCCCCCCATTGACTCATAAAATCCCAGATCGCCACCAAAAATCATCACCACCAAAAAATCAACACCATCAAAAATCATCTTTTATCCTCATTCGCTCAGTAACACCATAGTAGTCCTCATATAGCACCAAAGGATATCACCTATTATTATCTCCAGAAAGCTCCTATATCTCTCAACTCCACGATATTTTCCCACATTATTTCACCCAAAATATTCTATTATTACAGCAATTTCCCCAGATATTTACGCCGAATCGCCACAATTTTGCATAATAAGAAAAATAGCAAGAAGAAAAAAGGAAAAAAATAGTGTTAGATAAGAGTGAGTAACAAAAACAAAACTCTACAGGTCTCTAAGAGAGAGAAAAATGCATACTGGGCAATATCCCCTTTTTACAATTTTCCCGTCTGCTTGGTCTTTGATATGTGCGTTAATCTAGAGAGTCTAGACAGAGTGTCTTTTCATCCAAGACTAAAAACCTGTTTCCTCCCCTTTCTTCAATAATTGGACCCTCAAATTTTGGACCTAACTTATAACTTAATTATTTCTCACATTAACCTTCAAGAATTCATTATCCCCAACAGCAACTTTGACATCCTCTTTAGAATTGTTTCTCTCCACCGTTTCTCGTGTCTTCGACTTGAGATTGTGGCCGAGACAAGCATGTCTCTCTTTTGCTGTAGAAATTAATGACTTAATTGTGTCCTCCCCACGAGAAGGTATAGGCAACAAATGAAATGTGCCTCGCGCTTGGCAACCAAATAATGCGTCGAATGGAGACATTTTAATAGTCACTGACCATAGTATTGATGTTATGGCTAACTGTATCTATATATCTATCCCAGTTCCTATTGTTGCCGCCAATAGTTTTCCAGAGAGCCTCAGGCACTTTTCTGTTTGCTCATTCACATAACCCATTAGATTCCGGTCTGTATGGAAGGATTGTTACTTTCTGTATCCCCATAACTTCTCCCAGACACTCTAAGGTCCTACTTACAAATTCCTACCATTATCAGTCAATAAGACCTTGGGTACCCCGTACCTACATATAAAACTATTGAAAAGTGCCACAGATGCTTCTTCTGCTGTTTTATGCTTTAGTGAGAAAATTTCCACTACCCTCGTCAGTTCGTCTGTTACCACCAATAAGTACCTGTAGCCATAACCTGATTCACAAACATTCCCCAAAATATCCATATGCACCCTCTAAAAGGGTCTACTTGGTATCGGATATGACCCTAATTTGCAAGAAGTTACCCTTGCAGGCTTGCAAGTGTTGCACGCTGTACACTTTTTCACAAAATTCTCCACATCTGCCCACACATTCTTCCAAATATATTTATTATGCATCTCATGATTTCCACCCCCAAATGTGGACTGCCAAACTTGCAAAATACTATATCTAAGACCACTGGGATTAGGAGTTTCGGAATCACGATGAGTCGTATCCCCTTTACTTTCACTCGCCCTTAATTTATATTTAATTTTCCTAACCAACAGATTATCCTCTAATTCCAAACCTGAAAAAGGTAACTTATAAGCTTTCCTGACTAATTCACTTATAAGGAACACTTTTGCGTCTGCCAAAATTTCCTCCTCATCTTGCCTTTGCTCTATGAGAATGATATCCCCCAGTAACCACCCCAACTTGAAATCCTTCTGTCTCATAAAAACTTCTACTAAGCACATCCGCTACCACATTATGTCTGCCCTCTACATCAAAATCTCTAATTGTTAGGAACCATCTAGCTCTTCTAGGCAACAGATCTGGGTTATTAAAAAGATCTAATAATGGCTTGTGGTCTGTAAAAACTTTTACTGTATTCCCCATTAACAATATTTTGAGAAGAACCAAGCTTGGTACTACTGCAAAGGCCTCATTATCTACAGTAGCCATTAACCTTTCCTCATTACCCTATGTCTTCAATTCCCTTCAAATTTATGCATAAGGCAAGCACCTATACCCTCCTGACTGGCATCAGTCACTAGTGATCCCTAAAGATTTTCCTCCTCATTTGAATTTCTGCCATTGAAAACTCAGTTTTCCCGTTTACAGTAGTCACTGAACCACTATCCCCACTCCAGTCCTGGAGGTCTACTGCATAAGTATTCTTCTGATACTTCCTAGCTGTATCATTACAGTTCAACAATTCCACCCATGTAACACCTGTGTTTGATACCTTGCATACCGACACTGTGCTAATAACACCTTTTAATTTTTCATTACCCTCAATTATACACACCTCTTTGGGCATTTTCACTTCCCTCAACCTGACTTTCACCATAGTTATTGTACCTGGGTTTAAAATAACATCCTCTGATAAAACCCTTCACGACCCTAATACACAGCACCTTCTTGTGACTGGTTACTCACCCCATGTTCCACATCAACATGAATATCACCCATATTTATATACGTATCTCCCATACCATCAACCATAACCCCAATGTTAGTATCAGTATCATCATTGTTAGTAATATCACCATTATTAACCATACCACCATTATTATTGGCGTTACCCAATATCACCGCCAGTATCACCAATATCCCCAATATCAACCTCAGTATCCTTATTTACCTTAGTTCCACGTACACCCACATAAAAACATCCGGTATCCCAACCGTTATGCCACTAACACCTGTATGGACCGATATCCTGCCTCTCGTACATGGTATATATATATATATTATATATATATAGAAGCCAGGTACTATGTCGTACCTCTAAGTAAATGGGGATACAATCCAAAATGAAGTAAAATCCTTTTGTTGTTTTGAAATACATATATCTTGTACAGGATTAAAGCTTTCGACCATCAACTGTGGCCTTGTTCACTTTAGTGAACAAGGCCACAGTTGATGGTCGAAAGCTTTAATCCTGTACAAGATATAATATATTTCAAACTACAAAAATGATTTTACTTCATTGTGGATTGTATCCCCATATATATATATATATATATATATATATATATATATATATATTATATATATATATATATATATATATACATATATATACATTCATACATACATACTAGCTGACCAGACCGGTGCCACTTGGAAAATCTCTGAATGGCAACTGATAAACTCTCTCTCTCCTCTCTCTCTCTCTCTCTACTCTCTCTCTCTCCTCTCTCTATCCTCTCTCTCGCTTCTCTCTCTCTCCTCTCTCACCTCTTCTTATCGTGGCTGAACTTGGACTCGAAGGACATTGGGAGTTTCACTAGTCATCTCAGCAATCTCGAAAACTATGGATTAGATGCTATTATCTGTAGCTTTTGCTTATTTTCACGTCACCCCCTTCCCACCCCTTCTCACCACCCTGCCTATTGGGGGCTGAACTTGGACTTAAAAAGGCCATCAGGAGTGTCACTATTTATCTCAACGACCTCGTAAACCACCTTTGATGCCAGTGGTGTCTTACCCCCACAACGTTCTTTTCCAAATTATAAGACATATAATACTAAGTTTGATTGAAATTGTTCAATGCATTTCCAAGTGTATGTACAACATACTTACACACTCAGGTGCACATACATACATCACATTATGTATGTATGTATGTATGTATTATATATATATATATATATATATATATATATATATATATATATATATATTTTGTGTGTGTGATGTATGTATGTATGCATAAGTGTGTAAGTATGAAGACCAAATGAATATATCTCAACTACCAGAGTAAAAACTGACTTATCACACAAATGGTTGAAATGATGCTGGCTTAAAGCATTTGACAACAAAGAAAAATAAAAGTATATTCCAACTCACACATCCAGACATTCATAGAATACAGATACATTTTGCTTGTTCTATAGTAGACATATATATATGTGTGTTATATATATCTATATATATATATATTATATATATATATATATATATATATATTGTTATGATCTGATCGTTCCCTCCTTGAAAATATAGTCTAATACTCTTAAAATTGGCCTTAACTGGAGGAACGAGAGAGATCACAAACAAAAAATCTATGGCAGAAGACCGATATTACTGATAAGGCAGGAATTTACATAAACTCTGGACTTTAGTTTTAAATGAACTATATTTACATTTAAGTTATGGAAGGTCCAGGAACTAATGAGGTGGTTGATTGTCGATCCACCGGAAACACATAGCTGGGAAATGAACCAGACACAGAGGTCAGAATTTGCACAAATGGGTTATTTCAATGGAAGCCTTATTCTAAAGGGTTCCCAATTTCTCCCAGAATCAGGCAAACAGATTGCATTCTTGCATCAGTACTAAGGCGAGGAACATGTAGGAAACGTTACACACTACTTGTTCTTAGTTGAAAATATTACAACCCACTCAAGGGGCATGAAATAACTGGGAGTTTACACAGAAAGGACTATTACGTTGCTTGAATTAACTAGTGGATATTTACTAGCATCACAAGGGAATTCATCACAGCAGTGAACCAAAATTGGGGAGTGAGAAGCTGAACAAAGAAGGGGGGAAAGTTGCCTTGGAAGAATGGAAATGAAATACAGACAAGAGGCAAAACAATTCCCTGACTTCACTAAATTTACGTCTCACATTACCTGGAAATCCTGGGTTTGGTATTGTTCTTATACGCTGATATTTCTGTGCACTATGGAGGTATAAGAACACTTGTGGGATCCCCCAGAGGAGGCAGGGGAGCAGAAGGGGTGAATTGGAGTCTGCAGGGCTTGAGAGGGTTTCAGGAAGTTTTGAGAGGTTCTGAGCTGTTCTGAGAGAGACCTGCTGTGGCTCTGCTCTTTTAAAATCTCACCTGGGTAGGCTCCGCCCCACATCCAACGTTCCCTGTGGAGCGTAAATCCAGAGTAGCCAATGGGAGCAAAGAGGGTTTTTCAAGAGAATGGAGGCTTTCAGGGGCAAATTGCTTATAGGCAAGTATGAAAGAGTCTTGTTATAAAGAGGACTTCCCTTTCCTTGGTTTTGGCTTAAAATCCTGAACATATATATATATATATATATATATATATATATATATATATATATATATATATATATAGTATATATATATAGAATATATATATATATGAATGAACTTGATCACGAAGTATATAAAACGTGATGCTATGTATAAATAAAGGTTTTTTTGCAACGAAGGAAAAATGAAAAAGCGAGATAGCCAAGTACTTTCGGTCCTATTCGGACCCTTTACTGAGGCAAACTGATTTTACAAAGAACACCATAGTCAAAAGAAGGCTTAATATACAAACTGACACTACCAGATTAGCCATAAGGGCGATTTTCACTCTACAGAGAGGAGGAGTCGCCATAGGCTAGCCACACCTTGAAGGATACCCGCAGTAAACAAGTGATTCTTCCAGAAAAACAGTACATTTTGAAAACAACACGGGAGCATATACAATTTAATATCATGAATTTTTACACAAATTTTCCCAACAAAAATTATTATTAATGAAAAGACGAAAGAAAATATAAATATATATATCGAGCAAGAGAAAGAGGGAGAGAGAATATCGAACCAGAGAAGCCGAGAGAGAGAGTTAGAGAGAGAGAGAGAGAGAGAGAGAGAGAGAGAGAGAGAGAGAGAGAGAGAGAGAGAAAGAAATAATAACTATATACATGTGGGACTAATTTATTAGTTGTTCATTTATTTTGAGGTCCTTCATAAACTCTTACAAATATATGGGTCCAAATGGTACACTTTTCCCAGACTAAGATTTAGGTTGTTTTTATTAGTGATTTGTATAATTGCCGATTCCAGTAAATTTCTTGAAACATAATCATTAGATCTAGCAATTACAGTGGTATCACCCACCCCAATTAATACAATGAGATTTTTCACTCAGATGGATAAACAGTGCATTTGAAGTCTGGGCTGTTCTAACTGAATACATTATGCTGTTTAATCCGAACACACAAATTTTTACTAGACTGACCAACGTAAAACGATGGGCAATCCTTACAAGGAATTTTGTAAATGATGTTGTTATTTGTTACGGGACTATTCTTAATTAGCATATCTTTAATGATATTGTTCTAGAAGAAAACACTACATTAACATTAAAACAAATTTAATATTGATTTTATGGTTTCAAATCCACGAAAAATAAGGTAAGCTAAGTACATTTTTTAGGCATTTCTTTTTCATTAATAGCAACATTATAAAACTTTTTATGAGCTTTTTGATAACATAAATCAATTAAATGAGGTGGGTAGCAGAGATACGTGATACGCAAAGCGCGTAGGAACATAGAAGAAAAAATTGAAATTTTAATATTAGATGGTGGCCAGAATAAAATGTACATGTTAAATTATTTGTGGGTTTTCTATAATACTGAATTTGCATTGGAAAGATTCTCTATGTATTAATACATCTAGGAAAGGGATGACATTGTTATTTTCAATTTCAACAGTGAATTTTATGGATGGCACTAAATTATTCAATTTAGACAGTAAATCATTTACATCGATACCACCAGGTAAGACTACGTACTAAGATATCATCGACATATCAGTACCATTTTAAGGGGATAAGTGTGATATTCGGGAGGTGTTGTCTCAAAAAATTCCATATACAAGTGTGAAAGGAGAGGTGATAAAGGGTTACCCATGGCCATACCAAATATTTGTTGGTAAAATTCTCCATTAAAATTAAATCTGCAATCACAAATACATAACTTAATTAAGGAAATTATGTGACTAACGGACATAGGCAATTCATGCAGTACAAGTTCATTACTTAAATATTCTAGCACAGAGTCAATAGGGACTTTTGTAAACAAAGAACATACATCAAAACTGACAAAAATATCGCTAGGGTTTAGTACAATGTTATTTAATTTTTCCACAAGATCAAGAGAATTTCGGATGTGTGAATTAGATACAGTTCCTAGTAGCGGGGATAACAGTTTAGTAAGATATTTAGATAGTTTTATGAAGCAACTTCGATCCTACCAGTACTAATAATTGGGCGCATAGGTTTGTTTTCCTTATGAGTTTTGACTAGGCCATATAAATAAGGTAGTGAAGGACACTTTACAGTTAACTGACACAAAAGTTCTTTTTTATCTTTAAGAATTTGTTTGATATTGATATTTAAGTTTTTTATTACTTGGTCCTACGGATTTTTTGCGAGTTTTTTGTAAGTTATTTCATCCTCTAGTAAAGTATGCATGCGTGATATGTAGTCAGTTTTGTCCAGTTTCTACTCAAAGTGTCTGTAGTTCTGTGAAGTTTTCCATATATTTCTTGCCTTAATGCGTGTTTTCCAATCAGCGGGAATGTGTAGTTGAAGTTACGTCGGGCTTTTTTCCAGTTCTTTAAATTTCTCCTTTTCCTCCATTTTCGCGGCAGCAATGTGGCGTTTTAATATCAGTGATGAAATTCATTAAAAGGATGTTGATCGTATCTTCTTATGCAGTATGGTAGCAATAGTTTAGTGGTTCTTGACAAAACTGACTACATATCACGCATGCATTAACTAGAGGATGAAATATATATATATATATATATATAGATATATATATATATATATCTATATATATATATATATATATTCCCAATATATATAATATATATATATATATTTACACATATCCACAGGTGAAAACAAAAATAATAGACAGGGTGTAGGTCCTGACAGGTTTTGGCTTTATTTTCAATATTTACACACACACACACACATATATATATATATATAATATATATATATATATATATATATATATATATATATGATATGTATATATATATATATATATATATATATATATATATATATATATATATATATACGTATATATATATATATATATATATATATATATATATATATATATTTATATATATTTATTTATACATATATACGTATATATATAATATATATGTATATATATATATATATATATATATATATTGACAAAGTGCCAAGTATCTGGTTACTACACTTACCAATCATTAATTGTTACCTCACAACAGCTAGACACCTGAACCTTCATCACTGGTAATAAATGATTGAATACTCTAAAGGCAACAGTGATCCCTTAAACAACTTACCAGTATTGCAGAAAATCAGACTAAGTTCAGTAAAACAGGTGTGAGGTAATCTTATATGTAATTAAATTAATTAAAGGGCATCACTCCAACAACAACTTTAAAAGTCTAAGTATTTCCCTGATTTCAGAAGTCTGAGTACTTCCCTGGTTCTAACTCACTTCAAGTAAATTGAAGGAAAACAGCACAATTACCACTCCTATGTTTCTACCTAAACAAATCCTATAATTATTTACTTATACTGGTGAAAAAGAAAACACTTATAAAAATTTAAATACAAAAATTTATTATAACACTCAAAATTATAAGTGAAATTCACAGTACCAGGGAAATTAACTGTTACTTGAAAACAAAGCAAAGTTTAATTAACTCTTGAATTATTTAAGTAAAATTAAATCAAAATAATTTATCACTAAATTCAAGAAAATTAATTCAATCGAAATTCAAAAGTGTTAGGCAATAATTAAAATTTGGAAATTAATTCCCAAGTGTCAAATAACAATAAAACTTGAAAAGAATTCTAAGTAAATGCTAATTAATTCACAAGTGTTAAATTCAATTGAATGTGCAACGATTAAGTAATGAAAACAACTAAGTCAATTAAATAGTGAATGCAAATGAAAACACAGAAAAATGTAGAAAATACTAAAACTGTAAAAAGCATTAATCACTCAGAATATAAAATAAAAACACATACTTCAATAAGAAAATAGATAAATGCACAAAAATCACTTCAAATGAAGCAAACACAAAATGCAAAAATTTGCAATGTGTAAAAATTTAAAGTTTCCCCAAACCATTGTCTCTATTAGTTGCAACTAATAAACTTAAAATAACACGTTACCTAGGTACCACTTGTTTCTATCTGCTGCAGCTCGTTCAAAAAATTTCATCAATTCACAATATTTCTCAAATGAAAAGGCGCCATAACAACTTGTACAATGTTTGTTCAGATTCCACAAAAAGCACTAAATAATACTAAATAACTCTAAGAAATCCGAAATCTAATAGTTACGAGTGACCAATTATGTTACGTTAATATGAAATCAAAAGTGATGAGAGAGAGAGAGAGAGAGAGAGAGAGAGATCTAAACGCTATGATGTTCTAAGTCTGAATGGATCTTTTTTTCATACGGAGGCTGTACAGTGGATATCTTACAAAACGTTTTGGGCATGCGAAAGATGATGCAATTTTTCTAGAAGCTTCTAATATGATTTAACTTTACAGAAAAATCATGAAATCTCCATGTGACTATTCGGCAAAGACATACACATATGAACGTAATATGCTCAACAAAGACACATACTCGATCAAAGCAAAAGCCCTTATCAGACGCGGTGACATATTTCCAAAACACAACGGAGATCTTGAGATCTCTTAATCTGAGACGATGACAAGTTATGGAAACAATTTCTATCTTGGAAGGGGCAAAGATAATCTCTCTCTCTCTCTCTTTCTTCATATTCTATGTTATATATTCTTTTAAATGATGTTATGTGAAATCTGAACATAAATCTGAACATAAACATAGATACAATCAAAAAGAATATATATGTATTATAAAAGTAGTACCATATAATATACCTCCCCCGAGAAGATTGGTTATCAAGGTGGTGAATCCAATGATTCGCAACAGGATAAATAATCAGCAACTACATTGTTTTTGCCATTAATGTGCTGTACTCCTAAGTTATACTGTTGCAAGCACAAAGACCACCTGGTCAGTCTTTGATTATGATTTTTCATTCTCTGGATAAATGACAGGGGATTGTGATCAGACAACACTTACAATTTCTTCATTCCTAGGTCTGTTCACATACACTTCAAACTTTTTCAATGCTGTGATTAAGGCTAAAGTTTCCATCTCGATTGTTGAGTATACTTTTTGTTGTTTTTTCAGTTTTGAAGACATGAAACACACAGGATGGTAGATGTTATTCTCATCATCTTGAAGTAGAACAGCTCCAATGCCATAGTTAGAAGCATCAACTTGTATCACAAATTTCTTGTTGAAGTCTTGAGCTTGAAGTACTTGTCTTGAAGTTAAAATGGCTTTTACCTTCTCAAAGGATTCTTGACACTGCAGTCCAAACAAACTTAGCTTTGAGACTAGTTAAGTCTGAGAAATTTGGGCAGAAACAATGATAGAATCCAGCCATGCCTAAAAATCTCTATAGCTGTTTCCTGGTAGGAGGTGGGGTAGCCTTACAGATACCTTCTACATTAGCATTTACTGGAGCAAGAAGGCCTTTCCCAACTTCAAACCCAAAATACTGAACAGTTGCCTTTCCAAACTTGCTCTTCTCTAAGTTGACTGTTAGTCCTGCTTCTTGTAGCTTCTTGAAAACTTTCTTCAGAATCTTCAGATGTTTTTCCCATGTTGTCGTGTAAATCACTATGTCATCCAGGTATACACCTACTCCTTCTATCGATCCTAGCAGTTGATCCATCAGTTGTTGGAATGTTGCAGGTGCATTCATGAGACCAAATGGAAGAACAGTATACTGACACAGTCCAAAAGGAGTAATAAAAGCTGACAGCATCTTAGCATTCTCACCCAAGGGAATTTAATAATATCCTTTCAACAAGTCTCTCTTGGAAACAAACTTGGCTTGCCCAATATTATCAAGTAAATGATCTATAAGAGGCAAAGGATAATTGTCAGCCACACTGATAGAATTCAGTATCCTATAATCTCAGTACACTCTCTAAATGAACCATCAGGTTTCTTCACTAACACACACGGAGAACTGAAGTGACTTGAACTGGGTTCTGCTAATCCATGTTGCAGCAAATACTCAACTTCCTTTTTCAAAACATCTCGATGATAAGGTGATAAGTGATAGGCTCTGTGCTTGAAAGGTTTTCCATCTTGAATCTTGATCTCATGCTTGGTCAGATCAGTACGCCTAGGTACATCTGCAAAAATTTCTGGGAAACTTCTAATTACTTCACTTAAGTCTTCACCTTGTTCAGCACTCAGATGTTTCAGTTTATCCTCCAAATTTTCCAAAATTGAAGAATTATTCATCTTGCTTTCAGCTTCCAATTCGTAGCCATCATCGTCTTCTGAAGATTAAGTTGTTTGTGTTATTGACACAGTTTCAGTATTAGTTTCTGAGAAATAGGGTTTCAAGAGGTTCACATGTATCTTCCTTTGTCGTCTTCTTTCTGGTGTTTCAATCACATGATTTCTATCACTTAACTTCTCAGTTATCTTGTAAGGACCTTGAAATTTATTATTGAGGGGAAATCTCTTGAACAGGTAAGAATATAACATTGTTGACCACACTAAAACTTCTCTAGCTTAGTCTTAGCATGCATATCTCCTTTTTTTTCAAAACCTTTTCTCTTGACTCACTTTCAAATTTTCTAGAGAGAATTTTCTAATATCTTTCAACCTTTTCCTTAAGTTCTTTACATACTCTCCTTGGCTTTCCTCTTGATTTTCTTCCCAATTTTCTGCAAGAATCTTCTATGGTCCTCTCACTTCTCTACCAAAAATCATTTCATTAGGTGAACAACCCATACTTTCTTGATAAGCACTCCTAACTTCAAACAACATTAATGGTAAACCAACATCCCATTCTCTTCCTGACTCAGAACAATACTTTGCCAGCATACTTTTCAATGTCTGGTGGAACCTTTCCAAGGCACCTTAAGTTTCTGGATGATAAGCAGATAACTGTTGTTTAACTCCTAACAAATTCATCACATCCTGGAATAACTTTGAAGTAAAGTTTGTTCCTATATCACTTTGTACTATTTCTGGTATACCAAACTTTGAGAAAAACTCCACAAGTTTTTCAGCAACTATCTTGGCAGATTTGTTTCTAACAGGAATTGCCTCTGGATATCTTGTCACAGGACACATTAGTGTTAACAATACTTATTTCCCTTCTTTGTCTTCGGCAGCGGTCCAACCATGTCTTTAATCACTTTGCTAAAGGGTTCTCCTCTAACTTCTATAGGTTGTAGGGGGGCTTTCTGGATGGTTTCATTCGGGTTTCCAGCTATCTGGCAGGTATGACACACTCATGACAGAACCTGCTAACATCTTTGTGAAGTCCAGGCCAGAAAAAATATTTCATGATCTTCTCCACAGTCTTCCTGATTCCCATATGTCCAGACTCATGAGCTACTGCTACCACTTGCTTTTCTCAACGGGATATGGAAGGCAAAATTTGATGATATTCGCCCCATACAGCATCTCCTGGTATATCTGTAGGTCTATATTTCCTCATCAGCAAACCTTTCTTTAGATAATAACAGTTAGGAGTTTGTTGCATCTCTTCTCGATCAACAACTCTGAAGAACAAATCAGCTAACAATGCATCCTTCTTCTGGAAGTCCATTAGCTTCTCTCTTGTCACTTGTCCAACTTCAAAGGTTGAACACTTGTCCAACTTCAAAGGTTGAATCCTCAATATCTGCTAACTCAGCTACTGTAGTTTCACTACTGTCTTCAGGAACACTTTGACTATTCGGAGTCTCTTTAGAAACAACAGGTTCTTCTTCGTCGTGGTCATCGTCATCATCTTCATGGGAAATTTCTTCTTGGTCAGCACTAGGGGAAACATAACTTCCCTGGAACAATTCTTCTAAGCACAAAGATCCTTCACTTGATCCTTCTTGGGTGTGTAAATCCTCAATTTCTTCACTTGCAGTCGTAGTCCTCTTCATACTTCTGGTAGTTACACAACTAGGAAACAAGTGGGGTTATTTTCTTCTCCAACTCTACTGTAGGACTCATCCTCAACGGTTTGTCTGTCTCTACAGGACAAGGAATAAATGGCACACCACCAACTTCATTCCCCAACAGAACATGTACACCAATATTCCCTGTCACCAATTCACACAACAGGTGTAAGCGGCATATAGGAGTTACTTCCTCTCCTCCTATACCCTTCAAAATAACTGAATCTCCTGTGAGACTCTTCTTGCACTGAGGGTGAGCACCATGTACTACCACATTA
The DNA here is from genome assembly GCF_015104395.2 of Macrobrachium nipponense. NCBI lineage: Eukaryota > Metazoa > Arthropoda > Malacostraca > Decapoda > Palaemonidae > Macrobrachium > Macrobrachium nipponense. The sequence continues at coordinate 3,405,298 of NC_087203.1, forward strand.
AGGTTACTCCCTGTATCACGTAATATCTTGACTGATACTTGCATACTTCCTCCTTGAGTTGACAGCATACCCTCATAGATATACGGCTTAAAAGCCACCACACTGCTAAGCTACTCACTGCTTGAGGTTACATTTCCACTGGTTGCTAAACATTCAGCTTGTTTAGACTCAGTCCTCTCTGGAGTCTGATTCTTCCCACACCGCTCTTCGTAGTTTGTTTCACCTGGTCACCTTTCACTACTTGACAAACTGGCTTTGACAGCTGTTGATTCTGGTAACACTCTTGACTGAAATGTCCTGCTCTTCCACACTTGAAGCAGACAACATTAGGTTTCTGTAACTGTCTTGAAAGATTGGATGAGGATTTCACATTAGCTTGCTGAGGTTTATTACCTTGTGTACTCTTGGTAGTATCACTAGTAGGTTTCCCATTAAATTTGTTCCTGATATTTGGATGAGACTTAAAACCTGGGCGTTGTTGATTCTGGTACTTGACATTGTAATTGCGTTTGCTACTAATTATATTGTAATCTTCACTCAGTGTAGCAGCCTTGTCAAGTTTCTTAACCTCTCTCTCTCTCTCTCTCTCTCTCTCTCTCCTCTCTCTCTCGCTCTCTCTCTCTCTCTCTCTCTCTCTCCTCTCTCTCTCTCTCTCTCTCTTGCTTGGTGAGACGTACCCGCGTGAAGTCACAATAATCAACAGATATCACAAGTTTAACATACGACTAGAATTTGAGAAATATCTAGAAGTGTTCGTGAACTATCGGTGATAAGATAAGTGTGAAAATAGTAGGATAAAGCGTCTTCTAAGTTAGTTTATCAAGTGTAATACTATAAATCAGAACAAGATGGCAGTAAGTTCCAACTGCGGGAAAAGGTGGCGTAATTTGGCGTGTTTAGCAGATTCGCAATACGATGAGGTAGCAGGAAGGGGAACGGCATTTCTCATCTATGAAAATCAGCAACAGTCCTAACCAAAAAGATACAAAAAGCATTCATAGATATATTAGAAGGATATAATCCTTCAAACTGGAACAAATCTAATGAAAACATCTTGAAAATAATTGAAGAAGTTCCAAATAAAATCCAAGTGGTCAAGAGACTCATAAAGAAAATATACATAAACCAACATATTCCGACAAAGAAAATGAATAAGGTGAATCTTGTGAATATACTAATTGATGCATTAGGAAAAAAGAATGCCAAAAGCATGCAAACTGTGTAAGGTTTGGTATAGCATAGTCAATCCACAAAACCTAATCAGAAAATGTGCTGTGCTGAATGCAACATTCCGACCCATCCACAGTGTGCTGAGTAATACAAGATTTGAGAAAAGATACAAGAATTTTTTGTTCAACATGTCTATCATGGATAGACAATGTTATTAAATCAAGATTGAATGTACAAATAGTTGAGGATGAAGAAGAAGAGGAAGAGGAAGAAGAAGAAGAAAAAGAAGAAGAGGAAAACGGAAGAAAAGTAAACAAAAATGAAATGACAGAAAAAAATAAGGAAAACAAAGAACAAGATAAAAGTATGGATGCAGAGATACTCATTGATACTACATATGAGGCAATAAAGCAGCATACCTACGAAGAAATAAATTACGATATGACAACAGAAAAGCAAATCCGAAGAGGCTCTACCCAGATCTATACAATGACGGGAAAGAGGAAAAAATAAAACGACAAGAAAGACAAAATCTGCAACCTTTTGAAAAGAGGGAATTGCAGATTTGGAGAAAGATGTACTACAAACATCCTAAGATATGTCAAAACTATGAAATATATGGTAAATGTGCATACTTAGATGGATATGGGGATGATGCAGAGATCTGCATCCAAAATATGTAAAAACCTAAAAGAAGGAAAAGGATGTAAGTTCGACAAAAAATGCAAATATATGCACCCTGTAGCCATGAATCATAATCAAATAAATAACCAACCAAGTAATACAATCCAAAATAAGAAAGAAACAAATAAAGAGAGAAATCAAGAATATCAGGTAAAAGAGAAAAGCAAACCACCAATGAGATATGCAGAGGTGTCAGCAAAAAATTTCAAAGCATCAGCTCCGAAATTCTACTCGAGAGATAATAACTGTATTTATTATGCAAGAGGATATTGCAGAAACGGAGAAAAAAATTGCAGATTCAGACACAAAATGAATAATTATGATGAAGGAAGATCAAAATTATTATGGAAAAGTTGGATTTTTTAATGTCAGAATTTCTGGAAATGAAAAAAAGAACAACATACCAGAAACAGGAAAGAGACATGGGAAAATCCTTATTACTATCAGTATTAAATGAAGGAGAAAACACGCAAACCATCATAGTGATGAATGCGCAGGGTTTGTTAGTTACGAGTAACTCAAAAAGAAAAATAGAGTACTTAGAAGAACTAACCCAAAATGAAAAGAAAATAGATATAATGAATATAAGTGAAACTGGTATTCCCAAGAGACTGGGAATGATGATCAAATAAAAGGGTTCCAAACTTATAGATCAGATAGAAAAAATAGGAATCAAGGGGGAACCGCAATATATGGGAAAGACAAAAAACAAGGAAAAATATATGAGAAATATAGTAACTCAGAATGTGAACTAATAGCGGTAGAATTTGAATCTGAAAAATTGATGAACATAGTAATATATAGACCTCCTAATACTAAAGAGTTTGACTTAATAATTGTGAAAAATTGGATGATATATGTAGAAATCACAAGGACTGGACTATTCTCCATCTGGTGACTTCAACTTTCCTTTCGTAGAATGGAAAGAACGAATAGGAGATTGTGGTTGTACTTATACATATAAAAAAGAGAGTAATAGTAGTGCAGAAGATAAGAGGCAATTTGAAAAAGCTATTAGATATGCTACTAGAATACAACATTCAACAAATAAATCACCTGCCAACAAGAAAGGAAAATACTTAGACCTAGTATTTGTGAACGAGATGAATTATGTTAAAGAAATAATAGTTTATAATGCGAGTATTTCAGACCATAATGTCATAGAATTAACAGTTCATTCCAAAGCAAGTGAAAATAGAGATAAGCAAGAAATGAAAAAGTGGGAAGGATATGGAAAATACAACTTCTACAGTAAAAAATATAAAATGGTCAGAAATTAATGAAGAATTAAACAAAGATTGGGATAACATTTTCGTAAGTGATGACATAAGGGTAAATACGGAGATATTATATAAAATAATGGAGATAATAGTGGAAAAATATATACCGAAGAAGAAAAGTAAAACATCATTCATGCAATACCAAGAGACAGAAGGATCTTGTTCCAGAAAATCAGAAAGTGGAAAAAAGGTCTTGCAAAAGAAAAAAATGCATGGAAAGTTATAGAACTAAAAAGTAAGATAGAAAATGCAGAACAAAAGATTATACAATCAAAAGAAAATGAAAAACGGGACTTGGAAGAAAAAACCCTATTAAATATCAAGGCAAAACCCCAAACTATTATACTCATAGCGAAGAAGATGAATAAAAGAAGAATAGAAATAGGCCCTCTGAGAATTGAAGGGAGATTAACGAATGAAAAAAAGGAAATTTGCAACATACTGGCAGAACGATATAAGAGAGAATTCACCCCTAGAATAGATAATGAAGATAATGATATAGAAGTAAGGGATGAAAATAGTGAATATTTAGCTGACATAGATATTAATGAAGCTGATATTGTGCAGGCTATTAATGAAATTAAAAATGGAGCTGCTGCAGGGCCTGATGGAATTCCTGCTATTTTGTTAAAGAAAGTAGTTCATTCTATCGCAAAGCCACTTGCAATATTATTAAGACAAAGTGTAGATACAGGCAAGATATATGATGAGCACAAATTAGCATATATTACCCCTACTTTCAAAAGTGGATCAAGACTAGAGGCAAGTAATTATAGGCCTGTGAGTCTAACATCACATATTATGAAAGTGTATGAAAGGGTAATGAAGAAAAATATTATGAAACATTTAATAAAAAATAATTTGTTTAATAAAGGACAACATGGTTTCGTACCCGGAAAAAGTACACAAACCCAACTGTTAGTCCACCGTGAAAACATATTCAAAAATATGAAAAGCGGAATGAAACAGATGTGGTTTATTTAGACTTTGCAAAAGCTTTTGATAAAGTAGACCATAATATATTGGCGAAGAAAATTAGAAAACACAATATCGTGGGGATAAAGTAGGAAGATGGTTAAAAGAATTTTTACACAACAGAAAACAGATAGTTATTGCAAACGACGAGAAATCGGATGAAGCCAAGGTAATATCCGGTGTGCCGCAAGGTACGGTGTTAGCTGCAATACTGTTTGTTATTATGATTGAAGACATAGACAATAATGTTAAGGATTCGGTAGTGAGTAGTTTCGCAGATGACACAAGAATAAGTAGAGAAATTATTGTGATGAAGATAGGAACGCTCTACAAAGAGACCTTAACAAAGTATATGATTGGGCAGAGGTAAATAGGATGGTATTTAACTCTGATAAATTTGAATCAATAAATTATGGAGACAGAGAAAGAAAGCTATATGCATATAAGGGACCTAATAATGAGACCATCACAAATAAGGAAGCAGTTAAAGACCTTGGTGTGATGATGAATAGGAACATGTTATGCAATGATCAAATAGCAACTCTGTTGGCAAAATGTAAAGCAAAAATGGGAATGTTGTTACGGCACTTCAAAACAAGAAAGCTGAACACATGATTATGCTTTATAAAAACATATGTTCGTAGTCCACTTGAATATTGCAATATGATATGGTACCCACACTATCAAAAGGATATTGCACAAATAGAGAGTGTACAAAGGTCCTTTACAGCTAGAATAAGAAGTTAAGGACCTAGACTACTGGGAAAGACTACAATTCTTAAAATTATATAGTCTAGAAAGGAGAAGAGAACGCTACATGATAATTCAGGCATGGAAACAGATAGAAGGAATAGCAGAAAATATCATGGAACTAAAAATATCAGAAAGAGCAAGCAGAGGTAGATTAATAGTGCCCAAAACTATACCAGGAAAAATAAGGAAAGCACACAGGACATTAATCCACTACGCACCAGCATCGATAATGCAGCGTCTATTCAATGCGTTGCCAGCTCATCTGAGGAATATATCAGGAGTGAGCGTAGATGTGTTTAAGAATAAGCTCGACAAATATCTAAACTGCATCCCAGACCATCCAAGATTGGAAGATGCAAAATATACCGGAAGATGTACTAGCAACTCTCTGGTAGACATTAGAGGTGCCTCACACTGAGGGACCTGGGGCAACCCGAACAAGATGTAAGGTCTGTAAGGTAAGGTCTCCTCTCTCCTCTCTCTCTCAAATAGGCTCTTATATGTTCAGGAATTCCCCTAAGATACTGTTCAAGAACAAGTAATTCTTCTAATTCATCAAAAGTTTTAACTTAAGCAGCTTCTAACCAATGTTTAAAACACCTTCTCACTTTGTACGCATAATCTAAGAAGGTTCCCCTCTCATCTTTTCTTAAATTTCTGAATCTTTCATTGTAGTACCCTTGGGTCATCTGGTAAACTTGTAGCACACTGTGTTTAAGTACCTTGTACTCTTTACACTGATCAGCTGTTAAGGCTAGATAAGCACTTCTCCCTTTACCAATCAAGACACTTTGTAGCAAAACTGACCATTTATCTTCTGGCCATCCCATCATACCTGAAGCCACTTTCTCAAAGTGAACAAAAAACTCATCTGGAGCTTCTTCAGTAAACTTAGAGATTAACTTCTGTACTCTTATTACATCAAATACAGGGTCTTGATTACCTTGGTTAGGGTTAGACGGTGTTACAGGTAATGTGGATCTAGCTCTTATCAATTCCATCTCCCTTTCATGTCTTGCATCTTCTCTTTCCTCTTTTATCCTTTCTTTTTCCTCTTCTGCTGCTTTTTCTTCTTCTCTTTCTCTTTTCTCCCTGTCTTCTCTTTCTCTTTCATCTTGCATTTTCAGCTTAATCAAATTCTCTTCTTCTTCAATGCATCTGAGCTCTAATCTGCATCACTTTTCTCTTTTTCTTCTTGCTTATTTGTAAGATCAGCACGTACTACATTCAACAACTCTTGAGCTAATTCTAACTCATCTTCATCAGTTATTCTACCAGAGTCTATCAATGCTCCACTGTGCTTTAGTCAGAGTGGTTTCATATAACACTTGGATGGAAGGGACTGCTAAAAATTCCTGCACCTTGAACTGAGCCATTTTCTCGAAGTTATCAACTTACAATTCAACAGAATAAATGCAAAACTAAAACTATATGGTCACTCTCCCAACAAAACATATCCCTAACACCACCAGTATAGACTAAGAGTGATAATGCAATCTGTTTTCCTGGGTCTGGGCACCATTGATACTTGTGACGAAGTCCCAAGTATCTGGTTACTACACTTACCAATCATTAATTGTTACCTCACAACAGCCAGACACCTGAACCTTCATCACAGGTAATAAACGACTGAATACTCTAAAGGCAACAGTGATCCCTTAAACAACTTACCAGTATTGCAGAAAATCAGACTAAGTTCATTAAAACGGGTGTGAGGTAATCTTATATGTAATTGAATTAATTAAAGGGCATCACTCCATCAACAACTTTAAAAGTCTAAGTATTTCCCTAATTTCAGAAGTCTAAGTACTTCCCTGGTTCTAACTCACTTCAAGTAAATTGAAGGAAAACAGCTCAATTACCACTCTATGTTCCTACCTAAACAAATCATATAATTATTTACTTATACTGGTGAAAAAGAAAACACTTATAAAAATTTAAGTACAAAAATTTATTTTTAAACTCAAAATTATAAGTGAAATTCACAATATCAGGGAAAATAACTGTTACTTGAAAACAAAGCAAAGTTTAATTAACTATTGTATTAATTAAGTAAAATTAAATCAAAATTAATTTATCACTAAATTCAAGAAAATTAATTCAATCGAAATTCAAAAGTTTTTGGCAATAATTAAAATTTGGAAATTAATTCACAAGTGCTAAATAACAATGAAACTTGAAAAGAATTCTAAGTAAATTCAAATTAATTCTCAAGTGTTAAATTCAATTAAATGTGCAACAATTAAGTAATGAAAACAACTAAGTCAATTAAATTGTGAATGCAAATGATAACACTCAGAATATAAAATCACACACTTCAGTAAGAAAATGGATAAATGAACAAAAATCGCTTCAAATAAAGCAAACAGAAAACACAAAAATTTGCAATGTGTAAAAATTTAAACTTTCACCAACTAATAAATTTAAAATAACACGTTACCTAGGTACCAATTGTTTCTTTCTGCTGCCGCCCGTTCAAAAAATTTCACAAATTCACAATATTTCTCAAATGAAAAGGCACCGTTACACACTTGTACAATGTTTGTTCAGATTCCACAAACAGCACTAAATAATACTAAACAACTCTAAGAAATCCGAAATCTAATAGTTATGATTGACCAATTACGTTGCGTTAATATGAAATCAAAAGTGATGTGGGAGAGAGAGAGAGAGAGAGAGAGAGAGAGAGAGAGAGAAGAGAGAGAGAGAGAGAGAGAGAGAGAGAGAGAGAGAGAGAGAGAGAGAGCTCTAAACGCTATGATGTTCTAAGTCGGAATGAATCTTTTTTCATATGGAAGCTGTACAGTGGATATCGCACAAAACATTTTGGGCATGCGAAAAATGATGCAATCTTTCTAGAGGCTTCTAATATGACGTAACTTTACAGAAAAATCGTGAAATCTCCACGTGTTATTTTTAAATTTATTAGTTGGTGAAAGTTTAAATATTTACACATTGCAAATTTTTGTGTTTTCTGTTTGCTTCATTTGAAGTGATTTTTGTTCATTTATCCATTTTCTTACTGAAGTGTGTGATTTTATATTCTGAGTGTTATCATTTGCATTCACAATTTAATTGACTTAATTGTTTTCATTACTTAATTGTTGCACATTTAATTGAATTTAACACTTGTGAATTAATTTGAATTCAGCAAAGACATACATGTATGAACGTAATATGCTCAACAAAGACACGTACTCGATCGAAGCAAAAGTCCCTTATCAGACGCGATTACATTTCCAAAACACAATGGATATCTCGAGATCTCTTAATCTGAGGCGATGACAAGTTATGGAAACAATTTCTATCTTGGAATGGACAAAGTTAACCTCTCTCTCTTTCTTCATATTCTATGTTATATATTGTTTTAAATTATGTTATGCAAAATCTGAACATACATTTTAAGACATCCTATAACTCTAAGCTAAATAAGGAATCTGTAAATGTTGCAAACACTTCTCGTACATTTCATACAGTCAAAAAGAAGATATATGCATTATAAAATAGCAGCATATATATATATATATATATATATATATATATATATATATAGATATATATATATATATATATATATATATATATGTATATATATTCATATATAATATATATATATGATATATGTTATATATTAGATATATATATATATAATATATATATTATAACCATTCATTGAATAGAATGGCTTTCTCACTGTTAACCAGCTTTTTTTGAAATTGCTTCATATTTTCTAATTATTTTCTTTACTTCATTGTTCAGGTTACTAATGGACACATAATGGGGTTCTTCCATTTACTCAGTATTTTTACACGCGACAGCTGTTTCGTCAACCTATACGTATTGACGTTTTCAAGCGTACTGATACAAATATGAGCCTACATGCGTTTTGTGACGTCATGAGGACGGAAAGGTAGTACAATTGCCAGATACCTAGTTTTAAGTATTTACAAAAGACTATAGTGAAAGAAGTGATGAGAAGATGCTCCCTTTCTTGGACGTACTTGTGACCCAAAAGAACAACAAATACAATACCACCGTATACACTAAAAAGACAGACGCTGGAAGATGCTTAAATGCTAGAGGAGAATGCCCTGATGCATATAAACGATCTGTGGTAAATGCATACATAAAACGTGCCATAACACACTGTTCCACGTGGAAAGCGACTAACGAAGAAATCAACAGAGTTCAACAGCTGCTCACAAATAACGGATATCCAGATGACATGATCCAGCAAGTTGTCAAAAAGAGATTAGAGGCTTTCCATAATCCGACCCCGAGTAACAACACACAAGACAAAGACAAAGAAATAATGATATACCATCAGATACCATACAACAAACACCACGAAGATGAAAGGAAAGCCATCCTTGGTATACTGCGAAGAGGAGCCACCCCCCTAGCGCCATATAACAAAATAACGGCCTCTTTGGTAATGAAAAATAGTACGGCCCCATCGACGGAGAAAGAGGTTAAATCTGATATAGTATACAAGTTTGTCTGTGCTGACGAGCAATGTCAGTCCCCCCCAAAGATGCTATATCGGACACAACCACCACACTCAAACGTCGCATGCAGGCCCACAGAAACCAAGGACCATTCATCAGCACTTTGTGGATACCCACAATAAAAACCATCATTACAAGAACTTCTCACAAACACCAAAATAATACACAAGGAAGGCAACTACAATCGTTTATTGATATCAGAAGCAGTCAGCATCGCAATGCAAGTCCCAGCCTTAACATCCAACGTGAGGCAGACCGTTCCTTGCCCTCGTGTAGGAGGCAGTCCTTCAACCGCGTGGAACAAAACCCCCACACGCTGACAGGAGCGCACACTGACTTTCAGTGAATTAAACATATATGTAATTAATATATTTATGTATAATGTGTATAATAACTTACTTTCAACTTTTTTATATAATTTCTGTGTTAACATATTTATTTATTTGTCTTATTTTATGTTTCACTATAGTCTTTTGTAAATACTTAAAACTAGGTATCTGGCAATTGTACTACCTTTCCGTCCTCATGACGTCACAAAACGCATGTAGGCTCATATTTGTATCAGTACGCTTGAAAACGTCAATACGTATAGGTTGACGAAACAGCTGTCGCGTGTAAAAATACTGGAGTAAATGGAAGAACCCCATTATGTGTCCATTAGTAACCTGAACAATGAAGTAAAGAAAATAATTAGAAAATACGAAGCAATTTCAAAAAAGCTGGTTAACAGTGAAAAAGCCATTCTATTCAATGAATGTTGTATCCGTGAAATATTGTGCCCTAGAAGTATATATATATATATATATATATATATATATATATATATATATATATATATATATATATATATATATATATATGTGTGTGTGTGTGTGTGTGTGTGTGTGTGTGTGTATGTATATAGTTTATATATGTCTACTACAGACATATATATATATATATATATATATATATATATATATATATATATATATATATATATATATATATATATGTGTGTGTGTGTGTGTGTATGTATATATGTTTATATATGTCTACTACAGATTATATATATATATATATATATATATATATATATATATGTATGTATGTATGTATATATATATGAATAATTATCACATCGAACGTGATTCATTTATATATCATTCGAGCTACAAATATCCTTTAATATCTAAATTCACTACTACCTCGGAATTGATATATTTTTATATATGTACCGAAGGGGAATTTTTTTAGTTGATAATAATTTCGTCCCCACATGGGATCGAACCACCGTCCAAGTGGACATATATATATATATATATATATATATATATATATATATATATATATATATATATATATATATATATATATATATATAGTGTCTACTACAGAACTAGCAGAATGTATCTGTATTCTATGAATGTCTGGATTTGTTCCGAGGGATATTACCAATCATGTTTGTGTTTCATTTACTTCGTCTACTGATAACTTCAGGGTGGTCATTCTGCATTACTTATACCATGGTAGTTCTAATGGCATTTACTAATCGGGCACTTTTAATTAGCTGGAAAAACCTTACTCTTCAGAATTCTTGGTAATGGTCCTAAGGCATTAGTTTTGTTTTTCGGTATGAAGTATCTAAGCAATTGCCTGCTCTCTTATGTTAGTTTCATTTCTTTCCCATTGAAACCTGATAATAAGAATATAACCTTGTACATCGTAGTTACCTTTAAAAATACATATATTTTTCTTAGGAGACTCATGTCCTCAGTCTTCGCCAACATCTCAAGCTAATAAAAGTTCTCCAAAAGAAGACACGAGACCCAGAACAATGCAGCCCCCATGGCTAAGGACAACGCGTCCTTGGAAGCCTATTACAGGTTAGTTATTTTCAAAATATTGTTTTAATTACAGAAATTCAAAAATATTTTTCTTTGCAATTGGCCTCTTGCAATATTATTCATGTGCCTCAAAGTGCTGCTTTTTCTGTTCTAGTCTGTTTCTGTAAAACAGCAGCAATTTACAAATTTAATCATTTTACTCATTTATGTATCTTTCCTGTTACATAATATAAGTAATATTATTTGAGATGAATGTTACCCACTGTTAAAGCTAGCTTATATCTTTGCAACGATTAGGTGAGTCCGCATTCAAACAAAAAATCGAATGGTTGACCGGATGAATGTCTAGTTCATCTGTTCTCCAACATGTGGGTTTCGAATGTTTTAGCTCTTGTCAGAATTCTCCTTGCCGCCATTGCATTTAGGCAATTGTTGGTATTCTATGGAGTTTGGCTGTTTACGGTATTGTAATTTCAGTTAACTAGAATGTCTTTCACCAGAAGTGAAGCCTATAACATCAGGCTTTGTAGGCTACACAGGAATTATTTTGGTGTAAGGAAGATGTTGGAATTTGAAGTAGATCAACATTCAGTTTGTACTGGCTGCAAGGGTAGAGAGTGTGATCTTGGAATTAGATGTGAGGAATGTAGGGGAATGTTCTGCGGATTTTATGTCTAAATATGACAGATATAGGGAAGATGGGAAGCTGATAGATTGTGGAAGCAATTAGTTAGGTCAGGACTTGAACCTGTCAGTTCTATCCTACCTAGTGTCCCTTCATCTGCAGTTATCCCTACTCAGGCTAGGAATTTTGGTAGCTCAGCCTTCTGCTCCCCATTCAGTTCAAGAAAAGCGTATCAAGAAGTTAGAACATGAAATTATACTTATTTGAAGTTCTAATACAAGTTGAACTGAGTTCGTGACAAGGAATTTTCCGAATCCCTCCATTGTCAGGCGCTCTTTTTCGTGTTCTCTTGTTAGAAGTAAAGTGTTTGAGCCCTCGCCTTGGACTGCTCTGTGATATTGTGCCTTTGCAAAAGAGTCGTCTACCAGGGAATCAGGTTGGTCTCGGGGCGATGGGATTCTGTGCTCTTCAGTACCTACTTCGCCCTTTTCATGGTCTGAATCTCGTTTAACACGTTCACCTATGAACTGTTTTGGTAAAAGTTAATTTTCGCTCCGTATGCACATTGTGCCATCATGGCACATCGGCACCTAGTTTGAGATTGTTAGCATACGTAGGATTAATAATATATTTACAGTTAGTTTTATTGAGATGATAATGTGTCTGTAGCAAGTTTTACTTATTCTAACATAATGCTGACTCAGTTGACAGTTTAACCAATCTTTTGCTTATTCCAAATTCTCGTCTGCTAGCTTGTTCCTCTTTCTCCATTGAAATGCACTTGCTCATTCTTTGCATGCTTTTTCTTCAGCTATCAGCAAATCTCTTACCACTGCCTCAATCAATGTTTCTCTTTTCAATCCATAATATGTATAGTATCTTTGGTTTTTTTCAAGCTAAATATTATTCCAACTTCATCGCTTTCTAACGATGTGTCGTATTGGAATGCATTCAAGTATGTTGATTCGCCTTCGGATGAGGCAGGAGAGTCTTGGTAAACTACTCTCCCTTCCGCTTCCCAAACTTTCCCATTTTCTTTTGCGCCTCCTTTTCTTAGCCTCCGTTTACTTGTGTGGACGCAACTGAGTCCATGAGTTGCTTAAGACTGTCTCCCTTTCATCGAGTTGTGGATGGGATAAAGTGCTTGACTGCTCTCTGCAGTCACCTCCTATAGCCAAGTGTCGCTTCCTGTCACCACTCACCAGGTGTTCCCTCCTGTCAGCAGCCGTCTCCTCCTGTCACCCTCTGGCAGAAGTTTGAATTGGAGAAACTCCAGTTTGATCGGCGTTTGTTGCAACATTATGCTTTGCTGTATCCTCATGTAGTTGAAGAAAGAGGTTTTTGGCGCCTGTGGGAGTTTAGCGAGGAAAAGATTTATTTTTAACTTACTTTTGATGCTACAGGCTACTGTTCTCATGCTTATACTAACTCGGATTGGTAGAAGTGTGAACACTTTTGCTTCTGTCTGCTTATGTTAAGGCAATAAGTAGTACAGTCTTGTTTTATACCTTTCAGGGATAAGTGCAGCCCTCAGGTTCTGGTAGATAGACAGTTGCAAACCTCCTGGCATGCTTGGAGAGACTTGGGACCAGTACCTCACATGGTGGAGACGGTGAAGGAGAGTTATGATTCTGTTTGGTTGCTCTTCACTGTTTGATCTCCTATAGCTGTTCCTTTGTCTTCTTCATCAGAAGTCTCTCTCTCTCTCTCTCTCTCTCTCTCTCTCTCTCTCTCTCTCTCTTCTCTCATCTCTCTCGGAGTACTCTCTCTCTTCTCCTCTCTCTCTCTCTCTCTCTCTCTCTCTCTCTCTCTCTCTCTCTCTCTCTCATTAGGAGGAGGTTGCATATAGAGAGAATGAATGGACCAGGCAGTAATTCACTGGGATTTACCTCAGTCTTTCCTACCTCCATAAGCAATTGGAGGTAGGTGGTCATTTTTGGACATTTTGAGACTGAATAACATGAAGTGTCTGTCCCCATACTTTTTGGTTTTTTCTAGCATGGTTTTAGTGTCTTTCCAAAGATTGGTCAGACTTGTGGTAGACATGCAGAAACTTATTCTTCTTATGTACAGCTCCTCTATAAGTATTGTGAGGGATTTTGTTGCCCATAGGTGGATGGCATCGACTTTGAGGAGCAAGAATCTTTCTTACTGAATCACTGGTTCAAATTGGCCTACTCTGTCAACAGTATTCCAAAGGTCAGGGACCTGTTGCTTCACCCGGCCCAGTTTCTATGCATTATGATTTTTTATTTTCTATATCCTAGTAATGTTTGGATTATACTTGAAATGTGGAGGCTTGTCTGTCAAAGACGACTAGGCATTTGTTTCTTGAAGAATTTTAGGCCTGAAGGAAGCTTCCTATATGGTAAGGTCTTTCTTTATTAGGAAACATGGCCTCACCGGGGATTTTATCAGATAATCAGGCTCAATTAATATAGTCTGTATAACGTTCATTAAATTTGTAAGTAAACCATGACAGTCTTTGTCGCCAGGTTCTGTAGAAAGGACTCTGTAACCAAGAAGTTGGCCATTTTATTCTTAAGCCTACATCCAGGTTTTGGTTTTTCCATTTGTCATGTAACACAAACCAGTTGTCACTAGTGTCATTACACTTTCATACAACATAGAATGGTCAACACTACACCTGGTCAAACTTTCTAGATGTCATGGCAGTGGAAAGACCATCAGAGGTGCCTAAAAGGTGTATCCCTGGTCAGAAACAAAGTCATTGTGGGAAGTTTGCTGCTTTGAAGGAAATGGACAATGTAATATTGGTTTGATCATTCATTCTATGGATGGACAGTGTTTTAGAGATTGGGGATTCAGAAATAACAGACTACCTACAGATGGCCATTACATCCGTAAGTTCGGCAGTTGCTATGGGATTTGAGGAGCACTCGTGTACACTTACTACCGTGTAGATGAACAGGAACACCCAGACGATTACTACTCCTTTGATGGCCCTCAGGCTTGAGCAGTGGATGTGTTTCGTCAAATTTGGCCGAATTCAGACTTATGGGCCTGCCCATAAGTACCATTGAGCGACTTCAAGTTCAAGAATTGTCTCCTGTAGAGCCCTTGTAGCCTCAGAACAACTGATTTTCAGAATTTCTAGTGCTCTTGGTAGATGTCTTTTACTGTTAAGTTATGAGGAAATCACCTCAAACTACAGAATTCCGTGCACTTCCACTTAACTTATGCATTTCTTAAACTGCTTTACAGTGCTTGAATGTCCCCTCCCAATAAAGGGATTTTCAAGGTATCATAGGATCTATCCTTAATCAAGTGGAAAACAACTGTGGGCTTGTGTCAGAAGCAGCAGTCTGTGTATTGCTGAGGGTTCCATTGTAGAGGAATTTTCAACATTTGGAACCTTGTAGACATCTATGTTTTATACGTTCTTGGAGATAGTAAGACTTTTTCACTGTCTACTTTCAAGGTATCATTCGTAGCTTTCATCGGTATTGCATCATGGGCTTTTAGATCTAGCTGAGGATCAGCACTGTAAGGTGTTCAGATTGAAGCCCCTTCATCTCTGTTACAGTCTCTTTCTCTCTCTGGAATTTAGATGCAGGTCTAAACTATCTTAATTATTTACTATGAAACCTTTTATTTAGCAGTATTGACAGTTAAAAGAGTAAATGTATTGCAAGCACCTTTCTTTAAGCTGTTGTAAAGGGAATGCTATTTTATCTTTTTGCCATAGAGCTGAGGGTGATGTTAAGGCTATGTTTTTCAGAGAACTGTAAGAATTCCAATGAAACATCCTTAGTTGAGAAGATGAGGAAACATTTCTCTGTCCTATTGGGGCTATTAAAACTTAATCAGACAGGTTAAGCCTGGAAAAGGTAGTCATACTTTTAGAAACCTAGAACATCTTTCTCAAAGGTTAATCCTGGAAGAGGTAAAGTTAACCTTTTGTTTTGTGGTTTAAGGAAACCTAGATGTCGTTGTCAAAGGTTAAGCATGGAAGAGGTACAATTAACCTTTTGTTTTGTGGTTTTATAAAGCCTAGTTCTCTTTCTCAATGGTTAAGCTTGGAGGAGGCAAATTTAACTTTTTGTTTTGTTCTTTTAGAAAACCTAGAATGTCTTTGTCGAAGGGTAAGCCTGGAAGAGAAAAAGTTAACATTTTCTTTTGTGTTTTTAGAAACTTATAACGTCTTTGTCAAAGATCACAAGGTCCTCTGTGATATATTTGAGTATTCTATTGCATGAGAACTAGTTCCATATCTTCTACGTTTATTGAAGGTAAACATTCATAATTTGAGCAGCAGTTGTAACTTCAATTAGTGTTATGTCAATTTGTCACTTCAGGATAGGATTGATGTGGCGCAGTAGAAGTGCAGTTTGGTTTTACCCACTCACTACCTTAAGTATGCAGAATCATGTTTGAAAACAGTATAGCCTTCAGTCCGCTACCAGTAGTGGGTAGTCTTTTCCTGAACCAAAGAAAGAGCAATCCTTTAGGTGCTTTTGTTTAAATCCCAGGTGTTAATATTTTGGGGAGTGTGAAGGTACAAACTTTGTATAGGAGTGTACGTTTACATCATACAGGTATATATTTTAAGTGACTGTCATTTTGTAGGGCTTTTGGACCCAGGCACAGGGGTCCCCTCATGCTGCTTCTGTTTCATTCTGGCTGAATCAAGCGGTTTTATCCCCAAGGCTGCTCTTTTCTGTACATGTATGAGAGCCTTGCTCCCTGAAAGGAATCCAATTTCTGATGGTAGTAAAATCCAGAAAGGGTTCTGGATCAGGTAAGATTGTTTTGGGTTTCATGTAAGAAACTGTAGCTCAATTAGCTTAGCAGATTTTTCTCTAGCTGCACTACCCTCCATCCTCTTCTTAATGTGGGAATCAGCTAACTTCAGCAGTAGGTAAGATTCATCTCAAATAATATAAATTTTTACAATAAAATTGATTATTTGGATACTTACCTACTGTTAAAGTAGACCCCACTCAGCATCCCCACAATTTAGTGGGCTGTCAAGGAGAATTCTGACAAAAAGCTAAAACATTCGAAACACTAGATAGAGAACATGTAAACTAGATAGTCATCCAGGCAGCCCTTCGATTTTGTGTTTGAATGCCGACTCACCTAATCGGCGTGGAGATGAGCTAACTTTAACAGTAGGTAAATATCCAAATAATATATTTTATTATGAAAATTTATATTTTGAGTGACACTCTTTGTGCTTAAAGACCATTCTAACTGGATATTTACAATATTACAATATATTACATAGTGACACTGTGTGCTTTGAAAGAAATAAGTATGATCTCATATCTCAATTTGTTGTACTGTGTAGAACTTAATCACAAAACTATCGAATCTGATGAGTATATAAATAAAGACAAAATCCATGAAGTAAAGTGAAACAATGGAGTAATACTGCGAGGCTTTTCGACTTCACGTCCTTTACTAAGCAGCAGTACTCCATTGTTTCACTTTGCTTGGTGGATTTCCTCTTTATCTGTTATACTGTACATATACTTCTTTATTTGTCCCTCCATTTTCATAAGTATTATACTGGGTACAGTTGTAACCCATTGCATATTTATTTAGATATATTAACAGCAAAACAACTGTTTACAGAACAGTATTTTATTTAGAATAATTTCCAAACACCTTTAAAGAATTTTTTTTTTAAATACAATTTTGTATGTGATAAAAAAAAAGCAGAGTTCAGTCAAGATTTGAAGGTGAGAGGTGTTGGTGAATCAGTAATAATGGAGGGAGCTGTATAATCACTTTCAGGTTTGCATCTGAAAGATACTGTTCTTAATAGACTATACTTTCACCGTGGGTATAAATGACAATCCATGAACATGGGACCCGTGTTCATTAAGCCTGAAAATAGAGAATTTAATATCAGTATAAACCTGTTGATATCAACTAACCATTCATTCTTTGTATAGTTACAAATGGACAGATACATGGACTTAACTATGTTAGTGAGAAATGGATCTAGGAGGAGTATTAGCAGGGGCTTAAACAGCTAGATTCCCCAGAACCTGTTGAACAATAAGCCTAAAAACTAGCTAATAGATTTGGGGGTGTGTCCTATCTATGGGACTTTTTCTGTTAACTTTCAAAAGAAATAAACTTGCTGAGAAGAGTATCTTTTCTAGCTAATGCTAAGTTGCACTTATAAGATAACACTACAACCAAAGTCCCATACAAATAATCTTTTGGGAGGTAGGTGGCCGGGGAATGGTGTTTACCTGGCCGAAGAAGGTGGAGGAAGCATAATTTCCCATCATTAGATATCTGGATCTGCCCAGCTTTTATACTTTGGAATGTTCAACCATGCTAATCCTGTTATTAGTGCACCTTATTAAGACTGTTAAGAGTAGAGCCCTCCAGATTAGACTTCAGAGAGTATTGTTATTTTCACATGGTTGGCCACTTTGCAACTATTGTTTATATGAAGTCAGATCCTAAATTGAAGGCTTGTTTGAAGATATCCAAATTTTGAGTAACATGTTAACAAGTTGCAGGTTTCATTAGAGACCTTGTCATAACTGGTACAGAATGGGTTCTTAGGGTTTTCTGAGAAAGGTTAGTGGTATGTTACCATTCTCAGAACCGGTAATTCCTGTCTGATAGCATTAAAACTGTTACTGTGTTGATTCAAAAAAGGGATTGCTTCATCATAACTCTGTCAAATTTGATCAAAACAATGGAGTGATTTCTCTGTTAATTATTCACTCCGTTTCATTGGATAAGGTATCTCACTTTAAATCCTGTGGAGTGGGCGGCAACCTACTTACAGTCTTTACCTGGAATTTGGCTCCATTGGGAGCACCAGACTTCAGTTGTATCTGGATATCTGGCTTGTGTTAGCAGTAACATCAGTGGAGTTGTGATGTCTGGCCCTATTATGCTGAGTTTGTCAACATATGAACTGACTGGAGTTACCCACTTAACTGCCAAGGGACAGGAACCTGAAGTTCATAGGCAGGAGGCAGAACTTAAGTACCTTGAGTTAAGTCTTAATCTTCTTAGGCCTCAAGCATTTTGTACAGTCTTGGCAGGAGAGGTTGTAGGTGAGATTATCAACACCCTAATGACCGTGACTTTCTTGAGAAATCAGAGTGGTACAAGATCCTAAATACTATGCCAGTTGGCAGTAGACATGTTTTTGTAGACAGAGGTAAATGATGACAACACAGTTCAAGTGTTCATCCAGGGAGAAACTTGATAACAATCCCTCAATTGGGGTGGCAGGTTCTACCATCTTAGTGGTCACTGAATCTGGTGATTTACTAGTGCTTTTATATATGCGGGGGTAGTCACTGGTGGGCAAATTCACAAAAACACTTGAACCACAACCCTCTGATTTATTTTTTAACCCAGTCAGACCATGCGCTTGGGAGACAGGTGTGATGATTCTCTGGAATGACTCTGATGTGTATGTCTCTCTGTCATTCAGGCTTGCAAGGTTGGTCAAAGTTAATAAATTTCAAAGCATCCAGGAATTGAAATACTACTCTGATCATGCCCTTTACATTACAGTAATAGTGGTTCACAGACCTATTACTCATGTTGATGAACAGTCTTTGGAAACTTTCAACCTGACAGAAACTACTTAACCCTCTTACGCCGGAGCGGTAAATAAAAAATTGTCTCCTGTGTGCCGGAGGGGTTTCGGAGTGAGCGCTGAAGCGGAAAAAATATTTTTTTTAAAAATCACAGAGCGCTTAGTTTTCAAGATTAAGAGTTCATTTTGGCTCCTTTTTTTGTCATTGCCTGAAGTTTAGTATGCAACCATCAGAAATAAAAGAAATTATCATTATCATATATAAATAATGCGATTTATGATAGCGCAAAACGAAATTTCATATATAATTATATTCAAATCGCGCTGTGCGCAAAACGGTTAAAGATAACAAGTTACTTTTTTTTCGTTGTAATGCATACTAAATTGCGATCATTTTGGTATATACACATTGTAAAACGATAAAAGCAACACAGAGAAAATATTATCACAAAATAATGCATGAATTCGTACGCGCGGACGTAAACAAATATTTTTTTCAAAATTCACCATAAATCTAAATATTGTCCTAGAGACTTCCAATTTCTTTCAAAATGAAGACAAATGATTGAATATTACTATACTGTAAGAGTATTAGCTTACAATTGCAGTTTTCGACCATATCTGACGAGTTAAAGTTGACCGAATGTCGAATTTTTTTATATATATTTTTTTTATATGCAATTATTTCAGAAATAAGAAAAGCTACAACCTTCAAATATTTTCGTTTCATTCTACATGAAATTGCGCACATTTTCATATATAAAACTCTATGAAATGCCTAATATGAAATGGGACGTACGTATTTCGGAGATTTGTGGCGGAGAATCCGCGCGTGGAGGGATGGAAAGATTTTTTTTTAAATTCACCATAAATCTAAATATTTGCTAGAGACTTCGAATTGTTTCAAGATAAAGATAAATGACTGAATATTACTAGACTGTAAGAGTTTTAGCTTACAATTGCGTTTTTCGACCATTTCGGTAGAGTCAAAGTTGACCGAACGTGGTTTTTTTTCTATTTATCGTGATTTATATGCAAATATTTCAAAAATGTGAAAAGCTACAACCTTCAATTATTTTTTGTTGTATTCTACATGAAATTGCGCCCATTTTCATATATAAAAACTTTATGTAACGGCTAATTTAAAATGGTGCAAACATTACCACAATCGCACGTATGATTTTTCGGAAGAGTTACCGTGCGGACGTAAAGAAAATGTTATTTTTTTCATAAATTCACCATAAATCGAAATATTGTGCTAGAGACTTCCAATTTGTTGCAAAATTAAGGTAATTGCTTGAATATTACTAGAATATAAGCGTTTTAGCTTACAATTGTGTTTTTCGACCATTTAGGTAGAGTCAAAGTTGACCGAAGGTTGAAATTTTGGCAGTTATCGTTATTTATATAAAAATATCTCAAAATTGATAAAAGCTACAACCATGGGTTGTTTTTAGTTGTATTGTGCATGAAATTGCGCACATTTCCATATATAAAACTTTATATAACGGCTAATTTTAAAATGGTGCAAACATTACCACAATCGCATGTATGATTTTTTTCGGAAGAGTTACCGCGCGGACGTAAGGAAAAAGTTTTTTCATAAATTCACCATAAATTGAAAAATTGTGCTAGAGACTTCCAATTAGTTTCAAAATTAAGGTAAATGATTGAATATTACTAGAAATAAGCATTTATAGCTTACAATTTGCGTTTTTCGACATTTCGGTAAAAGAGTCAAAGTTGACCAAAGGTTGAAATTTTGGCAATTATCGTTATTTATATGAAAATATCTCAAAACTGATAAAAGCTACAATCATGAGTATTTTATTGTTGTATTCTACATAAAAATGCGCACATTTTCATATATAATACTTCATGTAACGGCTAATTTGCAATGGTACAAAAATTATGTCAAAGTGACGAAATAATTTCCGAGATGTGTCACAGATAACTTTTTAGTGCGGCAAGAAAGAAATTCGCACTTGCGCGTCTGCGTAACGATTGTAAACAAAACACACCTTGATCCGTGAATCCCAGCATCCCCAAGGCGGGTGATTAAAAAGTTTTAGGCTGGTAGGTCTATAAGTATTTTTCCGCGAATTTTTTAAAAAAAACTTTTGTAAGTCGACATAAGATACGCCAGTCGGCGTAAGAGGGTTAAGCAGCTATACTTCAGATCCAGCAATTGGAGCAAGGTCAATAACAAGTGATGTACAATATTTTAATCTGTTGGACTGACCATTCCTGTACTTGCTAACTAGGTATGCCTTCTTGCAGGTACATACTTGACCTTTATGGCTAGATGATATAGAGAAACTTGCTTTCTAAAGGACTAAATATTAGGACTCAGAAATTCTGTTCTAGTATCAGCATTCATTGCAACAAGGCAAAATCAGTCAACAATTTCTCAAATAACTACACTTATTTACTATTTGTTTTTGACTGAATTACCTTGACTTATTTACAATTTAATTTTGACTGAATAACCTTGACTTCTTTATGAAATCATATTTACTAAGTCTATATTTTATTCCATTAATCTAATATGCTTCTGAGATCATGTTTAGACTGAAACATACGAACTACTACATACATCAGCATGAGAAAGATAAGGTTGCTGGTAAGAATGGCAAGAGTTGCAAAATATACTAATTTAATTACAAAAACTGTATGCAGTTGGGATGAAGGGAGTTTATATACTGTATGCCTATGTGTATCATGATTTACATCTGCTGCATGCTTCCTAAGCTGCCTAATATATATTCAAGTGCCTCAGTTGGTTATGTAAAAAGTCTCAGCCAGCAGACTGCTTAAACTACAAAGTTTTGTGTGTGGTTTTATAGAATTGCATGTGATGCATGCATGGTAAATTGTAGCATCTGATATGTCCTTGCAGCAATTTAAGTGTGAAAATAAGAAGATTGCTGACTGGTCTTATGCTGCAGCTAGTCATGAACATCCAGAATTATAGTGTCACAGGATATCTGCCGAGTCTGGCAGTAGTAGGGATAACTTGAGACAAGAAGCCATCTCTTACCAGTTACAAATAACTTTGTTCACAGGCAAGAAGTCGAGAGTTGAGATCCTACATTAGAGGAGACCATGCCTTTAGATTAAACTGTGACCTCCAGGACAGCTACAGTCCCCACAGTCAGCCTTTCCTGGGTGACAACTTTGGTAACCAAAGAGCTGAACCCTCTAACAACTGTGGTAAGCTATCATTTGGACTTAAGTGATAATCCCAGTGCTCTGTCCAAGTTGTTGTGACCCATGTGTTGGAAAATGATAGTTATGTCTCTGGCCCAAGTGGCAGGTAACAAAGGGTTGGAGGGGGAAATGGAATAAAGAATAACAATGGAAGAAAATGAATAATTGAGAAGGAACAATGAGAAAATAGTATAAAAATGTTATAAGTAGGCATGTGTGCAAGATTTACCATGCCCTCTCCAATATGTGGCAAACAAGAGTGCCATATCGTGTAACAATATCAGTTACTATATCAGTGTTCAAATCAGTAAGTCTCATGGTACCCTAAGTCAGCAAGTCCTCAGGTATCCTTATACACTAGATCGAAACACTTGTATTTTCACTCGACTTAGCAACTTTAAAAATATTTGAAATTGCTCAGATTAGTTTGGTTTATAATAATTACAAGTAATGCCAAATACATCACCCTTGTAGTTTTAAATTATTGCTGAAAGACAAAAGTAGTTAAAGACGATTATTTTGAGATCAGTTCCATTATTACACCAGTGGTAATATACAAATTGGTAGAGTAGAAGCTACGGTTCATATCAGTCAGTCATTGAAACCAAAATTAGACAAGCAAAACAGCCAGAAGAGGGTAAATTCAAGAATCAGGCAGTAGAATTAAAATCAGATATGAGACAAAAATCCTGTCTTCAGATAAAAAATTACAAATAAATAAAAAGTGAAAGGAAATCAACCCAAGCCACCAATGAAACAATTAAA
Source organism: Macrobrachium nipponense (assembly GCF_015104395.2). Lineage (NCBI taxonomy): Eukaryota > Metazoa > Arthropoda > Malacostraca > Decapoda > Palaemonidae > Macrobrachium > Macrobrachium nipponense. The sequence continues at coordinate 3,428,643 of NC_087203.1, forward strand.
GAAAGTCATAAACAAGAACAACAAAGGGATAGAGCATATGAGCTGTCAAGAATAACCAGTAACTCTAGAAAGGCAAAAAGATTTTCTGCAACAATTTACAAGATTGACGTAATGGAATAATGTAGCCAGAAACAGCAGTGAATGATCCTCTTCACCCAGTTTTTCACGTACGTGTAGGATGAAGAACTGCCTGGAAAGGGAAATCTACAAATGTAGTACTTGAGAGGCTTTAGAACTAAGAATAAAAGAGTTGGTTTGCTCAACTATTTACTAAAATTCATGCATTGGCGGACATTTGTACGAAAAACATTCATTCTTTGAGCAAGAACATTCTAACTTAAGGAAAAATCAAGAAGGCCCCTAATGATTATATAAGAAATTAACCACTTCAGGAGATAAACTCAAAGTGTAATATCAAATTTTAACAAAAACATTTGGAATTATATTAGTTTACTGAAAATCAGATCGGATCTGTTGGTTATTACTGAAAGTATGACCAAGTTGAATGATGTGGAATTAGTCATTCTTGATGTACAGGAATATTGACAAAGAAAAAGTAGCATTTTATAAAATGAATAAAACCTGTATTTTTACTTATTCAATCTTCAATCACGGGGTTTCATGGCCTTCAAAATTATTATTTTTATTTGGGGGGGGGGGGGTTGATGTCTATCACAGTTATCTTATTCGACTGGGTGGTTTTTATAATGTGGGTTCCGGGTTGCAACCTGCCTCCTTAGGAGTCCATCCCTTTTCTTACTATGTGCACTGTTCTAGTAGCACACTCTTCTACATGAATCTGGAGCTACTTCAGCATCTAGTTTTTCCAGGATCCTTTTGAGGGATCTTTGAATTGTGCCTAGTGTTCCTATGATTAGTGCTTAATGTTCCTATGATTATGGGTACAATTTCCACTGGCATATCCCATATCCTTCTGATTTCTATTTTCAGGTCTTGATACTTATAAATTTTTCTCTTTCTCATCTACTCTTGTGTCCCATGGTATTGCAACATCAATGGACGATACTTTCTTCTTGATTTTGTCAATCAGCGTCACTTCTGGTCTATTGGCACATATCACCTTATCTGTTCTGATACCATAGTCCCAGAGGATCTTTGCCTGAACGTTTTCTATCACTCCCTGAGGTTGATGTCTGTACCACTTATTACTGTAACCTAGCTAGTGTGTCTTGCACAGGTTCCAATGGAGGGCATTTGCTAATGAATCATGCCTCATTTTGTACTGGTTCTGTGCAAGTGCCGGACATTCCCTTCCTATGTGGTTTATGGTCTAGTTTTTCATATTGCTCTTCCTGCTCATGGCTAAGGTGCTATTTCTATCTATCGTTCTTTGAACATATCTGGTTCGTAAGGTCCTAATATTATTATTATTTTTTAATTATTATTATATTCTTATTATTATTATTTATTATTATTTTGATTATTATTATTATTATTATTATATTCTGAAGATGAACCCTGTTTATGGGGAACAAGCCCACAGGCCATTGACTTGAAATCCCAAAGAATATGGTGTTCATTAGGAAGAAGTAAGGGGAGGTAAAAGGAAAAACAGAAAGAAGAGAATGAGGCTGAAGCTTTAACTATTTTAAATGTAACTTTTCACTCTCAACTTACTTTTGAAAACCGTCTAATGGAAATGTCAGCACGAAAGAGATCTCACATATTAAAAAGAAAAAAATTAATTAATAAATTAATGAAAATGCATTGTTTCTTCATGTGAACTTTTGAAGTTCCAACTGCACGACATCCTCAGGGGAACTGTTAAACAGTCCAACGGTGTGATGAATAAAGGACCTCTGGAGCTGAGAAGTCCTACAGTGAAGACATTTACTGTGTATTGGTGCTACTGTTCAGAGAATGTGGGTGCTCTTGGCAGTAAAAAATGGGACCAGGAATCAAATGAGTATGCTGAAGATCTCTTAACTGCAACTTATGGAAAATTGACAAGCAAGAGATCATTCGCCATAGTCCAAGTATAACTGCTAATATTAGAAAATGGAAACCTACCACCACGAGCCACCTTATCTAAAAGAGATAAGTCTGTGGCAGGAGCAGGCATGCATACCAGAGAAAAGTATTTTAATATAAGAACGGTAAATTACCTAAAACAGGTTGCATTGATTTTATCTTTGTTAGAAATATATGAGGCCTTTCGTCCAATACCTAACTTTCATTAGATGTTTCTCAAAAGTAAAAAAAAGAATGTGAATCAAAAGTTACACCTAGAATAGTTAGACTCATTCAGCTGAGTCCCATCCACCTGGAGGGGAGGATGGAGTGGAAAAATCTGTACAAGATCTGCTAATCACCAGTGTTTTCGCTTTACTGGAGTTCAGCCTCATAACCCCCACTGACTGCACCATTCACTAATCAATTCATGTTACTATTGAGACTAAAGGCAGCTTCATTTCTTGTAAATGGAGACTATTGCAACCACAAATGATGCATCATTGTTATACTGAACAGTCTTGCTTTCCAGGCCAACAACCATATCATTCGTTTACACTAAAAATAAGATTAGACCGAGAGCACTGCCCTGTGGAACTCCAGACACAATAGGTCGTGGTTTATTAAAAATCCCATCAAAAGCAAACCCTTGCTGCGTACTTGTAAGGAAATCGTGAAATAGACCTAAAACACATCCACCTATTCCAAGATTCTGAAGTTTATAAACAAGTGCCTTGTGATTTACTAAATTACTCTATACTCAAAACTGTTATCAAGGTTCTCTTGCAAATGTCATATCAAGTCTAAAAGAGCATGCTATGTATGTAAGTGCTTCGTATATACATATTGACTATCGGCAGAGAATCTTTTAGATTCCACATACTTATATACTGGCTTGAAAATAAGTTTTTCAGCAACTTTGGAGAGCACATGGAGATTATAAATTGGCCTGTAGTTACTGCTGCCTGCAAATATGCCATTTATAAATTGGCCTGTAGTTACTGCTGTCTGCAAATATGCGATTTTTCGGAACAGGCACTGTATTGCTAAGCTTGCACTCATCTGCAAAAATACTATATTGATATGAAAACTTATAGAATCTACTAGTCTTGAGAGACACCACATTAGAAACCTTCTTAAAAACCTAAGGGAAGAAACTATCAGGATCTTCTCCACCTCAGCTGTGAAGATTATCAAGAATTTTCCTAACATTCCTGGAGTGAAATGCAAATTTTGCAAGCATAGGTTCAGGATGACAATAATCAGGGAGAAGGACATATTATTCCTGGCTCCTTATAAAAGACGCTGCTTACATCGAAGTGTCCTGAAAATTTTATTCTTAAGATAAGTTAGTTAGGCTCTGAACTTCATGAAATAATGAGGTGGACTTGTAGCAAACATAGCTTTTGGCTATTATCTGCTAAAATCACATCATACCCTCAAGGGACTAGAAGTATGACATCGCCTTTAGAATTAAATCGTTTATCATCTGTATTAATATTAATGTGGACCTGTTAAGTTGGTATTTCATTGTTTTCTGGGCTCAGCTCGTGTCGCTGCGCGAAATATCCTTTAATCTATTATTTCTAGGGTAAATGTACTAACACATACCAGAGAATAAATAAATAAAGAAAAAGGTCAGTATAACTGACTCGCTCACCCTCCAAGAGGGTGTCGGTATGAACACTATGGCGAGTGAGACCACTACCACGAGCCAAATGCCAATAGAATTCTCCCACTACAAAATCCCTCCAAGAGGAGAGCCGACCCACAGAGTGGGCAGCAAGTACTACTACTACTCCATCCCATGCTGCCGACTGCTGCGCCTCTGGTGGCCATCCTTTTCAGTTAGCGCACACGATTCACACGTGCCTTTTTTCTCTCGGTGTTTTTTGTGCCCTTTCGTTGGATTTATTTACCATGGAGCGTGCAGCCATCGCAGCAGCTAAGTTAAGTACTCAGTATTTATTGCTAGTTGGTTTTTTCCGGCCCTGAGCCCGTATTTGGCCCCGTTTCCGTTTTTTAGGTATAAATACGAACTCTAGGTCGGAAGCATGGCAGCATGATTCTGCCTCGTGGTGGGTTCGTTCTTGGTCACCCATACCCAGAACATCCCCTTACTTATGTACGCTCTATTTTATTATCCGCTTTGTTTAGGGTACGGTCTACACGGTTTTGTCATGCATGCATGTCTTTTACCTTATGTAGGCTCCTTCTATCCAGACCCTAGCCACGGCTCTTAGTATCGGCCTCGGCTAGCTTTGAGTGGTAGACTTGCCTTCGGGTTAGTCGTACACTCCTGGATTTTTTCTCCTACTAATTTGTTTTCTTTCTTTCATTATTATTATTCATTTGTTTTATTTATGATATTTGTTAGGTTAGTTAGGCGTCTGGTTTACTTAGCCTAGGCATGGCCATTGGGCCTACATGCTACCGCTCATCAGTTCGGTTGCTTCCCCATAGCATCTCTCTGATCAGTTGGTTTCGGTCCATTGGGCCCATATGCTACCGCTCATCAGTTCAGTTGCTTCCCGATAGCATCTCTCTGATCAGTTGGTTTGTTCTAGGCTTAGTTGTTTTTGTTTTGTTCGTACCGCCTCGTGGTCCTACATGATCACGAGGCAGCCAGACGCCTGTCCAGTCACCTTCCCCCCCTCCTGCTCTTCCATAGAGTCGGGGGGGGTGGGTTGGTCTACCCATGCTCGCTCCGCTACCCGAGCCTGCCTCCCTCTCTCCCCCCAGGCGGAGGGGGTAGAGGGACGGGACAGACCCAGACTGGACTCGACCTCTCCGGCTTCTCGGTCCGGCCGGATGGTAAGGTGGGGGGGGGACTGGCCTTTCCCCCCTCCTTTGCTACCCCGTCGCTCCGTTGCTAGCCTGAGTCTGTATGTCCTCTCGCTCTTTCCCACCTTACTAGGGCTCCTTTACCACCGGAGTCCTGGCATCCAGCGGAAAGGTGCTAGTCCACCCAGCAGAGTGGACCGGAACATACAGTTGGTCCCTTCTAACCTCTCCGTCTCGCTGAGTTACAACACTCCGCCACGCACTGGATTTAGTCCGGTACGTTCGAGCTTTAGGTTTAAGTTTTGTTACGTTAAACTATTAAGTTTATCTTAAGTACTTTAAACCATCCCCCCTCCCTTACCTGTCTCACCGGATCTCTCCGGGGTTATAGCCTATTCAGGCGTTTAAGGGAGGGGTTATGCCCAAATTTTTTCCGAGCTCCGGCATGCAACGGAGTTCTTCTGTCCTTTAGCCTGTAAGTGATAGTCTTTAAGATACTCATGTGTCTTTTCACTTACAGACCACCAACTGTGAGCATCCGGGATGCGCCGCCACACTTCAGGACCCTTGTGGACACGAAGTTTGCCGGTCCCATGCTCCATGCGCGACTCTGCACGGGGACATCCAGGTCTGGTACCACGAGACGTGTACCATCTGTTACGATCTGGTGAGCCAGCTCTTAGACGGGGTAAGTATTCCAACTCCGGTACTGGTTCTCTTTTGTTTTAGTGCTTAAGTTTTACATCAATTACTAACTTAAGGTAAAATTCAAGGGATCTTATAGCCCCTATAATTTTAAGTTAAGCTTTAAGTTGATTTTAGTTTTAAGTTATTCTTAAATCTAATCAATACCCTCTCTTCCAGGCTCCGGCTGTGAGGGATACCGCATTGGCAACCCTGCGGGCCTGGGTCGGCGGTTTCGGGAAGAACGCCGCCAAGGGTATGCCCTACATCCTTGAGAAGAGGTTGGCGGTACTAATCTTCCCCGGAGGCAAGGCGACAGGCTACGTCGACCCAGCAGAGGCGGCCCCGACTATCGCCTTCATCCAGCAACAGCTGGCTGCCTCGTTGTCGGACCAAGGCCAGGACATCTCCTCGGAAGTCGCGCGCTGTTGATATTAATGTGGAACCTATGGTAGGTGTAGACGACCTGTTGGTCGAGGTAAGTTCGTTGGACACCCAAGGGATACCCTTGGGTGCAACTGGTTCTTCTACTCCTGCAACCTCTCCATCCTTCCAAGGCTTTACGGGTAATGAACTTTATACTTCTCCTGACGCTTCAGTTAGACCTAAGGTCAAAGGTCAAGCGGTGAAAACCTTGACGAAGACGTCGTCGTCGTCTAAGAAGACGGCTTCGGCGTCATCCTCCTCTCGTAAGTCTCCGACTAGGAACCTCGGAGCAGAGAGATCTAAAGCTTCTGGGTCCGGCTCTAAGTCCTCGAGGAGTAGATCCTCCAGGGAGAGATCTCGCACTCCAGCGGAGTCGTCAGTCTCACTACCCTTGGTTCCAGTTCAGAGCCACCCTTCCACCTCCGCTGCAGCTCCGGCTTTGGACTCCAACGCTGGTCTGTTACAACAAGTGGGAGATCTGGTTGGGTCTCTGAAAAATAGCATGGAACAAATGATCTCTCGGTTGTCTGATAGAATTACTTCTCAGGACAACATCATAGCCGGACTGAGCCAAGCTCCTCTGACTTCTCCTCCACCTTTCAGCACAGGTGGAGCTCAACTTCCCCCGTATGACTCTCTACCTCCGTTCTCAATGAACAACCCGTGGAGAGTAGCGTCATACGCCCCCTTCCAAGACGGACTAATCTCTATCCCGGAATGTGGAACTCGGAGGATTGAGGACTTCGAGTTCTACCCGGAAGACCTTCAGCCCCCGTTTATAGGCTACGCCAGGCTCACAGCCGCAGCCATGACTCGGGATGATAAAGTTCCAAAGGAGACAGTCCTCTATTCACGTGACCAGGCTCAAAGAGAATGGCTCAGGTGCCTAGAGGACATGGATTGTTCCAACACGAAAATCCAACCCTTTAAAAGTCCGTTTACGATCTTTACGATGGAAGAGAGTACTCCGCTCCCTTTCCTGACAAAGATCGCGACGACTACTATTCCAGCAGCCCAGAAGGGGGACTCCATGCCTCAACTGAAGGAAGCAGATCCTACATCTCCGTTGCTTCCTTCAGCCGGTGAATTATGGGAAGATTTACCTAACACCTTCTCAGCTGGCAAACTCAAACCAGACTGTGCTATGGAGCAGTTTGGTGAGAAGCTACCTAGGCTTCCAGATAGCCTTATTCAGGCGGAATTTGATGCCAAATCGCGATTAGCCAGGTCTATTAATTCCATGGCTATGACCGAGGTGGCTACCATTGCCTATGGGTCGGAACCGCTCTTCAAGCTTCTTACCAAATCTCTGACTCAAACGGTGCAGTCTGACATGTTTGAGTTCGCCACTGCTAGGACGAATTGTAGGAAACATGTCCTACAAGAGGCAACAATTCGGCACGAGCCGAATAAGTTGCTCATGTCAAGCATCTGGGGAGCAGACCTCTTCCCAGAAGCGATGGTTAAGGAGGTTCAGTCAGAGGCTACAAGATTGAACCAGAGCCTTAAAGGGGACCGTTGGGGTCTTACGGCCAAGAGACGTCAGGACCAAGCCGGTAAGGGTAAGGCTCAAAGGAAACCTAGACGTTTCCAGCCCTACCAGAAGAAGCAGCCACGCTTCTCTCAGCAAGTTCCGGCTGTTCCTTTAGTGCAAACAGCCCAACCTTCCACCTCAAAGGCTCAGTCGCAGCCGATTTATGTTATCTCTCCTCAGCCTCAGCCCTCCACCTCTTATGCCCTCTCTCCGGCCTACAACCAGGTCTTCGAGGGTCAAGCCTCACAGAAGTATGACCGCTCGGGTAAGGGAGGCAGAGGTAAGCGTTCCTTTCGTGGGAGAGGATCGGGAGGTCCCTTTAATAGGGGAAAACACTTCAGAGGAGGCCGAGGAGGCTACCAGAACCAATGAGGAAATTCAGGTAGGAGGGAGGCTGTTTCACTTTCGCCACCGGTGGAACTTCAGCAAGTGGGCTCAGAGCATTGTCTCAAAAGGCCTGGGTTGGAGCTGGTTAGCGAACCCACCTCCATCCAGACCTTTCCGTCAACTTCCTTCCAAGGAATTGACAGAGTACGCGGAGGATCTCCTTCAGAAAGGAGCTATAGCGAGAGTCAAAAGATTAAAATTTCAAGGTCGCTTGTTCAGCGTGCCAAAGAAAGGCTCACAAAAAAGAAGGGTAATCTTAGACTTGTCCCGCTTAAACTTAGCCATTCGCTGCGACAAGTTCAAGATGCTCACGATCTCGCAGGTGCGGACCTTACTTCCCCGTGGGGCCGTCACCACCTCTATCGATCTTACAGACGCTTACTATCATATCCCTATTGCAAGACACTTCCGTCCGTATCTGGGCTTCAAGATAGGGGACCAGACATTCTCCTTCAAGGTAGTTCCTTTCGGGCTCAACGTAGCACCCAGGGTGTTCACGAAGCTGGCGGAAGTGGTAGTGCAACAACTCAGGTCGCAAGGGATTATGGTAGTAGCGTATCTCGACGATTGGTTGATCTGGGCTTCAACAGTCGAGGAATGCAACAAAGCAACACTGAAAGTGATTCAGTTCCTGGAATATCTAGGCTTCAAGATAAACAGGACCAAGTCAAGACTCACTCCAGAGTCAAACTTTCAGTGGCTGGGCATTCAATGGAATCTATCCTCCCATACTCTGTCGATTCCATCAACCAAGAGGAAGGAAATAGCGAAGTCAGTCAAGCAATTTCTAAGTCACAAACTGGCGTCAAGAAGGACTCAGGAAAGGATCCTGGGTTCGCTCCAGTTTGCATCAGTGACAAACATCCTAATGAAAGCCAAACTGAAAGACCTAACCAGAATCTGGCGCTCACGAGCAAATGTCAGGTCCAGGGACAAATTATCCTCAGTCCCTCTGATTCTAAAGAATCGACTCCGGCCGTGGGCGAAAGTCAAGAACTTGTCGGTGTCAGTGCCTCTTCAGTTCCCTCCACCAGGGATCACCATCCACACAGACGCGTCTTTAAGCGGTTGGGGAGGATATTCCCAGTTCAAAAAGGTTCAAGGAACGTGGTCACCTCAGTTCCGTCAGTTCCATATAAACGTACTGGAAGCAATGGCAGTGTTCTTGACTCTAAAAAGGTTACGTCCGCCAAGGTACTCCCACATAAAGCTAGTCCTGGACAGCGCAGTGGTAGTACATTGTATAAACAGAGGAGGCTCCAAGTCACGTCATCTAAATCATGTCATGGTAGCCATCTTCTCCCTGGCAGACAAGTTCAGTTGGCATCTCTCCTACTCATATAGCTGGAGTGAGAAACGTCATAGCAGATGCTCTATCCCGATCAGTGCCCCTAGAGTCGGAATGGTCACTGGACAACAGTTCGTTCCAATGGATCCTTCAGAGAGTTCCAGGTCTACAGGTGGATCTCTTCGCATCTCAAGCGAACCACAAACTCCCGTGTTATGTGGCCCCCAACCTGGACCCTCTGGCCTATGCCACGGACGCCCTGGCTCTAGACTGGAACAACTGGGAGAAGATTTACGTCTTTCCTCCAGTGAATCTTCTCATGAAAGTGTTAAACAAACTCAGGACATTCAAGGGTCAAGTGGCTCTAGTAGCCCCAGACTGGCCGAAGAGCAATTGGTATCCCCTAATTCTGGAACTGGGTCTTCGTCCTCTTCGGATCCCCAATCCCAGGCTCTCCCAGTCAGTACAAACGAAGACTGTGTTCGCTTCCTCAGGGATTCTCAAAACCCTAACTTTATGGATTTCATGAAGTTTGCAGCGAAAAGGGATGCGAATATTGACCCTCAGAATATTCTCTTCTTGGAATCCGATAAAAGGGATTCAACTTTGAGACAGTATGATGCTGCTGTCAAAAAGTTTAGCAATCTTCCTGAGAGAATCAGATATTAGAATCATGACAATTAATTCAGCTATATCCTTTTTCAGATCCCTATTTGAAAAAGGTTTAGCAGCTAGCACGATTACGACAAACAAGTCAGCCTTGAAAAAGATATTTCAATTTGGATTCAACATAGACTTGACGGATTCCTACTTCTCGTCTATTCCCAAGGCATGTGCTAGACTTAGACCTTCTGTAAGGCCTACGTCAGTATCATGGTTCTTAAACGATGTTCTAAAACTGGCTTCAGAAACCGATAATGACACATGCTCGTTTATAATGCTCTTAAGAAAAACTCTATTTTTATTAAGCTTGGCTTCAGGAGCTAGAATTTCAGAACTGTCGGCTTTATCCAGAGATCCGGATCATATTCAGTTCCTTCCCACAGGGGAAGTACTACTTTCTCCGGAACGTAGCTTTATAGCAAAAAATGAAGATCCTTTGATGAGGTGGGAACCATGGAAGGTACTACCCCTTCCACAAGATGTATCTCTTTGCCCAGTTTCAGCCTTACGAGCCTTTCTGTCCAGGACCTCCTCATCCTCATCGGGTCCTCTCTTTAAGAGAGAAAAAGGTGGCACTTTATCTATTAAAGGCATCAGGCAACAAATCCTGTACTTCATTAAACAAGCCAATCCTGACTCTTTCCCGAAAGCACATGATGTCAGGGCAGTAGCCACCTCAATTAACTATTTCCAACATATGAACTTCGATGAGTTGAAAAAGTATACTGGATGGAAATCGCCGACAGTGTTCAAACGTCATTACCTAAAGTCCTTGGAAGCTCTGAAATTTTCAGCAGTAGCAGCGGGTAACATAGTTTCCCCTGACTCTAATTAATCTTTAGTAGAAGATCCAGTCCTCCTTTCTACCTGCCTCACCCAACAGTTCGTCTATTCCTGCCTTGTTCATTTACAGTCACCTTGTGTCTTAGCTGCTTTTATGATGATGTGGTGGGTGTCCCTTTTTTTTTTTTTTGCTAGGGACACTCACAATTGATTACGGATATTGATCTCATGGATGTCATCCCCTTATTTTTATGCTAGGGGATACATCTTAATTGTAATGGTTACGGGTTTTGTATATTAAGTCATATACATTCCTTTATATATTATTATTGTTGAGTTGTTTTGTTCATCTTATTATATTAATTGCTCTGGAATTTTGATACATAGCTTTACACAGATACCATTTTGATACATATAAGCCATATTACCTCTGTATATATGTAAATTACCTTAAGTTAAGAAATATTATTAGAATTAAGTGTAATTTAAGCATATTTCTATTTTGTATCACTGTGTATATGTATCCTTATTAGCAATTATATTCTTTTACTTTTATTTTATCTTTTATTTTGAGACCTATTTTATTTTATTGATTTTGTTTACAATCTTGTGCTATTTCTCTGGTACGATTTCGCGCAGCGACACGAGCTGAGCCCAGAAAAGGGATTTTGACGTAAGGAAAAATCTATTTCTGGGCGATTGGCTCGTGTCGCCAGCGAAATCCCGCCCTACCCATCCCTTCGCCCAAGATTGTCTGCTAACTTCAGGATGGCCACCAGAGGCGCAGCAGTCGGCAGCATGGGATGGAGTAGTAGTAGTACTTGCTGCCCACTCTGTGGGTCGGCTCTCCTCTTGGAGGGATTTTGTAGTGGGAGAATTCTATTGGCATTTGGCTCGTGGTAGTGGTCTCACTCGCCATAGTGTTCATACCGACACCCTCTTGGAGGGTGAGCGAGTCAGTTATACTGACCTTTTTCTTTATTTATTTATTCTCTGGTATGTGTTAGTACATTTACCCTAGAAATAATAGATTAAAGGATATTTCGCTGGCGACACGAGCCAATCGCCCAGAAATAAATTTTTCCTTACGTCAAAATCCCTTTATTAATCCACTGTATATAGTGTACAAACCAAAGAAGTACATTTAAATATCTTGCAATTTGAATCAAGAAATTAGAACGGTATATCAAAGTAAAGACAACAAGGAATCATGTAAAATAACTAATTTTACAATCTGAGGGTAATCAAATAGTAAATAAATTAACCCTTATTGTTACATGAATTCATTCTGTACAGCAGTCCAACAACACATTGCCACAGCATTTCACTTTGCTTTGTTTTAGATGGTAGTCCTCTTATTACTACTGTATTATTATCGTCAATTACTGCTAAGAAAACTTATGAAGTTAAATTTTAAGAAAATAATTAAGTCACCAATATGAAGCTCAATATTTTCCAGGGAAAAAAATTATGTAAACTTTTATCAAATGAATTAAAGCTATACAAAATTTAATATATCCTCATAAAGCGTCCAGTTTATTTGTTAGCACACAAGCACGTGAGTCCCTTATCTCTATGGCAAAACTCCACACAACAGACACCATGTAGCTTACACTTGCACAAGTTATTGTCATATTTTTTACCAGCAGTTCTGGGGGGTAAAGGACACAAGTACTTAGTACTTTATTGGTAGTGTTCCAGTCTGATTCTCCCAACCATAGTCTTCTGGATTGAGAGTGAAATAATCACTATTAAGCAACATAAGAACATGCCTTATGGCACAGAAACGCCGCTTTATATGACCATGGACTACTGAAGTTATCGGTGGTAAATCATGCAAGTCTTTGCCCTTCAAGTGCAAACAAAATCAGAGTTTGTTGAATGTATCGGCTTGGAATTTGGAGCAATGACCAGCCAATGTTTTCACAAGGTACTTTTCAGCAATCTCCTCATCCATCTCTAAAAGAGTTCTGTCTCAGCAAAGTTTGTGAGCATCAGAGGGTTACATGATAACGCTGCATGCTTCGTTCCAATCTTTCTTACTTATTCATTTCCAGTCAGAATATGTGCTTTAATGATCATCCTACAAAGTGTATCTAATATCTTTGCCTGAAGTGTGTGAAGGGGAACTTTCCTTCTATGTTCACTTGTACCAATCTCAATCCATAACTCACAAAGCCCTTTGCATTTAAATTCTGGGAGGTATTTCAAAATTAGGGCAATGCTATCAGTATCATTTGACAATACAAGGATTCTCTTACAGCCTCTCTTTACACTCCAAGCTATGTGAAATATTATTCTGTTATCTGTTCCCTCTTGCCAGTTGGACAGCTCAGGCACATTATTTGCTGGACCAAGGTCCTCCTGAGCCTCTGCTTCTAATAATTCTTCATTCACCACCATTCCCCTCACAACAACATATTTGAAATCCTTACAGTTCTGACTAGAATTTAAAGAGCTTGCTTATTTTTGTCACCAACCCAGAATTTTTCAACCTGTTATGGTATGGGAACTGATTCAGACAGTGTGATGACATTAATTTCACCCCCACAGTCTTCTGCCTGCAGATTCTGTCTCCTTCCTTTACAGACAACTCACAGTTTAAATCAAAGATACACTTTTTTGATTGCAGATATCTGTTTTTGCATTTGAAACTGGAGTGGATGCATAATCTTCTGAGTCACGATTTTGTTCCAGTTCTATCAGTAGGGATTTATCAGGCTTTGTGCACTATACATCGTCAAAAAGTGGACTTGTATCAAACAAGTCATGGCCGAGGATAAACTCCATTGTTTTGCCTTGCTCTTTGACTATGTCTATCTCCCTCTGAGCTGCTGCTGCTAAATGCTTCCAAGAAATGGTTCCAGTCTTGAGAGATACTGGTGCATCATTCTGTTTTGTACCACGTATATCACAGTGCAAACCAAAGTGTTGAAGATTGACTTTGCTGATCGTATTTGAAAGCTTTGATGTCTTCAGGACAAAGCGTTCGTTTGCTGATCCCTGTTTGAAAGCTTTGATAGCCTTTTTCTCCATTTTTTAGTGCCCCAAGGAGTCGAGCCTTAACCACTTCATCAACTGCAACCCCTGTGACAAAATTGTGTAAGGGAATTTTCTTAGTAATATCAAATGGGTTTTTCCTGGCTTTCATGAAATCTAGTATACGAGCTCACCTTTATAAAAAGTTAACCCTTTTTGCCCAGACAGCTCATGTTGAACATTGGTTTCCAGGTGAGCCTGTACACCAGCATTGGTGAGCTGTTGTAAAAGATTGGTGATAGCTCCAATTTCATGATAAAGTAGCCCAAACTCTGCAACAATAGGTATATTTCCAGATGCACCAACAATAACGTGGCCTCCAGGATCCTGAGAGATTCTTTGGATGGTTTGTTCAAGTTTTAGGTCTGGGGCAACTGCATTGAATGAGCCTGGATGATCCTTGACAGTAAAGAGGCCCATGGAAAATCTTCTAAATAGATTTGCATGTGTAGCTTCCAATACATGTATTCTTTCAAAATACCAACTTACATAGCACAGATAGTTTATTGCAGCACACACTCTCAGAACAGGCATTGACTCCTGTACTGATGCAACATGAAGGGGGCCAATTTCCTTCACGATCTACAGTGAAGATTTGTTTAATAACAGACACAAGCTTCTGATACACTCCAAATTATGCTCAGAGGTCAGACTTCTCTTCAGATTCTTTTATCCAGTCACCAAACTGTGGTTCTTGGTTAGCAGACTTTGACAGAAGAGCTTCAAAGTGTATCAAACTGTGTGTCTTGTTTTTGTTTTTTGTTTTTTAGGCTCTCTTTAAGTCATATGGCTGTTTGTACAACTGAATCCTCAGACATGGGATCATTTTTAAGCCAGAATGATTCTCACAGTAAGGCAGACAATACCTCAGACACAATCATTGATCCTTGGAGTGACTACACATAATAGACTCCCCGCTAACACTGAGTGCAAAACTTGCTTACCAAACACTTCACATTCAATATGAGCATCCTCTGCACTACTGCCAGACAGGCAATGCCCCAGACATCATAGTAGAACTTTTGTATAATGGAACATACCAAGCATTAGGAACATCACTAAACTCAGCTGGCTTTGCCATAATTATATCTGCCACTGTTTGAAATACCCCTTCATCACTTATCACCGGCAACATGCCTTGGTTGAGCTGATGGCAGATTACTTTGAAATTCTGAAGGGCCCTTCTTACAGTACAGTATTCTGTGACTGGGTGGGGAATCACTGGAAGGAAACCCACTTTCATCATTGGCACATCCCTTTTAGAAATGAGGGCATGGGTGCCTCCCCAAGAAGGAAGTTGTCCAGCACTGGGTCTTGAATGAGGAAGGCCAACACAAATAAAGGTAATCAAGTATTCATTCCGTCTTGATTCCATCAGAGCTTCCAGAATTTGACCTTCTATAAGCAAGTTAGTAGTTTCTGACAGAAGCATGTCGGGGAATAGTTGGACGAATCACAGGCTTTGGATAAGGTGGAACTACTTGACAAGGAAGCATGTCTTTACTAAGTTTGTCAGATTTATTGATGCTTGTGCTTGAGAGAAGAGATTTATAAATTGGGTCTCCAACTGCTTCTTGGTACAGCACACTTTCTGTGTAATGACGGCTGTTTGTGCCTGATAAGCTTGAAGTGTCTTTGTAGTCAGTTGTCAAGTGCTGCCATGGCCCACCCTTCTTTAGTAAAATGACTGGGAATCGGGATGTCATCTTTGGAACCAGAAACTGCATAAGATTTCAGCATATTTCTATTATCTCTGTCCTCTTTGTAGCTTGTAGATACTCCAATCCGATTCAGTGTTGTGAGGACCTCTCAGCTGCGTATTTTGCCACATACTGTTTGACCAACAATTGCATGAAGAGGTGGCTTCTGCTTACCTCCATGTAACCTGTAGCTTATCATCTGAAAGACAGTAAAGCTGAGAATGGAGTTCCTATCATCTGTACTACCTTCATCAAGTACTGTCTCATCCTCCTCCTCCTCATCATCATCATCATCATTTGACTTGGGAAACATTGTGTTTAATCTAAACTTCATTAGAGCTGCTTTGGGAATTTTGAACAGTTTAGCAAAGCCATGCATCCAGTCATCAGGCGTAGATGAATCCTCCCAAGATTTTTTTAAATCAGCTTCTCGAATTTGATGTAGATTTTTTATTTTTAAGCCAACTCACTACTTTGAATAGCTGAAGAGAAGAACAGTTCAGACTCATACTTTTTATTGTTCTTTGTAAATTATATTTGATCACCATAATGACTTATCAGCATCTTTATATCTGTTATAGAGGGACCCTACAGGTTTCTCACCAATCTCTTCTTCCAACAAATGTCGAATCTCTGACACAGTTAATCCATAATTGCAGTTGAGTAACTGGCCAATTTGGTTCACTACATGACTAAAAATCTTACGTTTCACTTCAGATTGATCAGCATTGCGGTTTTCTCTTGAGATTGTGTTTTTTTTTCTTTCTTTTTTTTTGTCACGCTCAAATACCAGTAGATATTTTCTGAGACAGTCACTGTGGTAGGATATCACCAGGCTCTTCTAAACCTGGAACACACTCATATACTTCATCTTTGAAGAAGCGTGTGGCATCTAAGAATATTTGTGCTTGTTCAAATGTGCTAATCCTATACTTCCCAAGAATGCACTTGCCTTTCACTCTCAATGCTACTGAACCACATACTGTACATCTGAGTTCTCTAGGATCTTTCTCTAAGCTTGGTGGAACATGTGGAGTACAGGAACTGTGCAGTGACGACATTGCTTGTTGCATTTCAACTTTTTCAGTCGTCTTTTCAGATTCTGGCCTCCTAGAAAGCTGACAAGCATTGCGTTTTGCTGCTGCCTCAGCAGACTTATGATGAGTGTAATTTTTGTTAGATGCATTTGTATCGTGATAAACAAAGTCTACAACTCCCCTCTGCTCCATTATATTCATTCTTTTAAAAACTACATCATTTTTTACACTGGCGGCTCTCTCAATGATTCACGACCAAAAGAAAGAGATATGGGAGGCTTTCCTTTTTTGTCTTCTTGACAAATTATACATTTTATAGGATCTACTTGGCACTTAATGTCACTAGTAAGCAAAACACCAAATTGTTTGTTATCCATTATTGCATTATCAACTTAATATTGTTTTGTGTTGGTTGCAATAGTCAGTACAGTCACAAAATTTAATTATTTCACTTATTTTTCACTCTCCAGGCTGATACCATAAAAATCTGTAACTTGATAACAGTCTTCTGTGAATGTAAAACAAAGAAATAAAAGAGTAATTAGCAAATGGAAATATTGAGATGAATTGACTAACATTCCATACCAAAACTTCAATCTTATCTTAGAAATAATGGCTGTGTATTATTAAAATTTTACAAAAAAGCAGTATTACAGTTGTTCTGCTGTGAGATTATTATGAGCAGCCATAATGGAAACTATCATATTTTGGCCAAAAGCCACATTTCTTTCATGTCCACCTCAGACATTCATAAAGTTAATGATCTAATATCCTTATTTTAGAGGGAAAATTTTTTGGACACCGAAATGTATACAGGACTATAGTACAGAGCTAGAACTAATATGGGTCACTGCTGAGTGAACTCGTGGGTCCAATGTGAGCAGTGGGAGTTTGAATGGAATTAGTACCGTTGGATGTTTAAATGTGAAGATTGTCTTTGTGGTGCACATTCCCATAGAACACACAACATTTTTAACCCTTGATGGGTGGCCTGAGCTATTCCTAAGGGATACCGGCACTTCTTACAGTTCTTGGCTTTCATTGGATAAGCTGGATGTCATAGTTCTGTTGACAGTGAAATAGGATAATCTTCAGTCCACATTCTTGTAAACTGTTCAAGACTCTTGCTTAGATGGGCAGAGGTCTGGATTTTTGCCGTAATACGTAGGATCATTGTCATGATCCTTATGAGCAGAACCAGAAGGCATTTTTGCTTATTGTTCCCCACATAGAAGAAGCAGTTTTAAATGACATTTTTGACATAAGCAATATTCATTTTCAGTTGTAGTAGCATATGTTTTAAGAATATAATTTTGGTTAGGATTTTCCCAGGCTGATGAATTGCCTTTTTTCAGGAATCTGTCAGCCATTAGAGGTATGCTTGCATTTTTAGAGATAAGCAATACAGTAAGGAAATACTGATAACTATCTATGGTTGTGTAAACATTCCTATATTTCAGTAGAATTTTTCACAATTTACTACACAACACAGGGAAGGTTAGTTCCTGCATACATACAGGCATTGAGAGATTTGCTACCTTTGCTGTCCTGACTACTGGCATTGAAAACTATTCTTTTTGTCATCAGTGAATCCTTGTACACTAGTTAGTGAGCTGGGTATTAATTAAAAACATCTGCTTCTGCAGGCTTCACTTCCTCGATGAACCCATTATGACATATTCCTAGATCCCATGCTTTTCCTCACTATTGCAGGGTGATCCTATTTTTTTCTCCCTTCATGAACAGTAGAGATGTAAAAATGTTCAAAGCTTTGTTCATGTATGTGGGAGTTTCTCTCATCCCTATACTGAAAGCATTTAAGGGTCACAATTGGGAGACATTAGATCCTACATGGGGCCAACAAAGGCCTGTGACAACTACATACAGAGTGATTTAACCAGTTATTGTGGCTCTAGGGTGGACAAACATCCTTTGGGTTTTGCTGTCAAGGGAGGAACATGTCTCCAGTTGCTTATTGTCTCCCATCAACATAAACATTGGCATGGAGAGCTTGGGCTAAAAGTCAAGAGAAAAGCAAGTTGTTAGGTGGCTGATGACAGTAGGTTTGGTTAGAGCTTCCCATTACTGCATCTGTACTGCATTGGCTTGTGGAAAAACGTTGACCATGTATATGTTGGCGGGTGACTGCATAGCTTTTATACAGAGTTGCAAAATTGAATGTCTTCACCATGCTTGAAGTGGTGCCCATTCTTGGAGTGCCTAAAACAATGGTTGAACTCATTCATTCAGTTTTCCTGGTTTTACTGAAGGCATGAATTGAGCAATCCTGGCTGCTGCTTCTATTGTGACAGAAACTGCATTTGGAAGAACTGTGAATAGGTTTCATGAAGTCGGGTAACACCGAGTGTGCTTCAGACACGAGAATGACCTCCCAGTAGAGGAGAATGTGGTAGCTGTTTGATGAGCTCTTGTTCATCATGAATGGTGGTTACAAAGGACATGGTTTGCCTACTTTTGGGGTGTGAGTGAATGGATGTGGTTTGATTTGTCTTTATATTCTCAAAGGTGTGTTTATACAGGGGGGCAGTGGAGCAGTTGCCTCTTCAGGTATGGCTGAATGTAATTGCCATTTTGAGTAACACTCCTTTAGAATAGTTGGCCTTAGTTATTTTAAGTCCAGCAGAAGTAGTCTTTGTTAATTCCTTCTGACAGTTTAGCAGTTGCATATACTTAATCAATCTGGAAATATACCCTGTCTTTGCCCCTCGAGAAGGTTCCTTTACGTGGTGAGGGGGTAAGGGATCCTACCTTCACTCGTGTGAAGGCCGGATCCTGACGGAACGCGTACAAACTTTTTGCAATAACTGGTGTGAACATTTCCACTTTCGTCTAATTTAACTACTAAAGTGAGTCTGAGAAAGGATCATTGGTTAGGAAGGGTTTGCATTTGAAGCTGGCTGATAGTGGGAGTTGTGGTGGTTGAGTCACCGCCTGATATGGTTTGGACCTGAGAGTTAGTAATGGAATTTTCCCATTGCTATCTTGAGGGCAGAGCCATCTCTAGGGATTGGTCCATCGGAATCCAGGGGGGCTGGTTTTTTGGGGATGGGACTCCTGGCTTTTGTCCAGAAGCCCACCAACACATTTGTGGTGGGGAGTTGATTCCCATTAGTCGGATCAGAACTCCCAACAGGCAGATTGGCTTATGCCTGGGCCACCACAAACTTATTGGTGCTATCCTGAAAGGGTAGGGTATGGGGTGGACCATTGGGAGTCAGCTCTCACTAGTGCCATCAGTGGAGAATGTGAATACCTAAGTGACTCATGATACTTTCTTGATATAACCAAGTAGTAATACTTGTATGAATGTACAACTGTGTGCACAAGTATATGTATGTATGTATGTACACACGCATATATGTGAGTGCATACAAGAGCATATGTGTGTGAGTGTGGATGAATGAGTTTTTTTTTCTTATGTAAACCAAATATGGATTCGGACTACATACTTACATCCCCTGGGAAACTGGACTCACTGGCACCGTTGGCGACTTCTAGCTCAAACAAAGGCCACTCTTTAAACCCCCCAGATGTCAATAATAGTAGAGTGAAGCATTTGAAAGTTATACATATGGAAAATATTCCACCTCAATGTAACTATGAGGATATCTCGACCTCTTTGAATATCTTTGGTAGTATAACTGAGATTCGTATGAACTTTCATGACACAGAAGGAAAATGGGAAGCTTGGATAACATTTGATAAACATAAAGATGCTTTTAAAGCAGCCTGTAGTTTTGATAATTTGAAAGGATGCAACTCATTAGTTAAAGGAGCCTTGACCGATATAGCCCCCAAGAAACCTAGACATTTATAAACCTGCGGAATGGAATCTAATCAACTCCAATAGTAGTAGCATTGGCAAAATAGAGTCCCCCAACCTCCTAAATGGCTGGTAGTAAAAGCCAAGGAGGAGAATTTCAACTATTATAAGTTTAGTAGGTACCTTCAGCAAAACGTAGGTGGCATAATGAGTGGTGATATTACTAGATTTGGTAAGAGCTCTGTGCTAATTCATGCAAAATCTAAAACTCATTCACAGATGCTAATAATGATGAAAGTTGAAAACAATGATATGACAGAGAAAATTAGGCCTCACCTAAATTTCAGCTATAGAAGAGGTGTTGTTTTTTTATAAAGACTTGTACGAGTTTACTGAAGAAGAAATTTTAGATATGTGTCCACCAACTGTATGGAAAGTGAAAAAGGTCCCAAATGGCAATATGATGATTTTCACTTTTGAAGACAGTAATGTACCATCTCATATAGTAATAGAAAATTAAAGAGTGCTAGTTAGACCTTTTCATCCTAAAGCATTACAGTGTTGTAATTGTTTTAAATTTGGACATGCAGCAAAAGCTTGTAAAAATGATAAGATGTGTGATAATTGCTCTGCCCTAGAACATGGCCCATGCTCAGATACACCTAAATGTATTAATTGTCAGCTAGACCACAAATCAGTTGATAAAATATGTGAAGAATTTAAACTTGAAACGGCAGCAGTTAATAAAGCATATACAGAACACATCAGTATTGGACATGCAAAACGACTCTTGGGAAGAGCCAAGAGTTATTCTAAAGCTCTTACTACCACAAGAGCTCCACTCCAATCTGTTGATGCTTCGACTCCTTTGGCCCGACATATTGGGCCAAGTGCTCAGCCTAGTAAGGTTAGAGCACAAACGACCAAGACAGATATTGAAAACATCACATGTAATAAACAGGATATCTCCCTCAAACCTCCCTCTACTCCTACTTTTGTATTATCACAGGTGGAATCTCTGCCTGATTTAATGGAATTAGAGGAAAAAAAAAACAAATGAAGAGAGTGAGAACACCCTCATCGTCTCCTCCATTAACTCCAACAAAGGATAAAACCAAATTCAACAAGCAAGCTGGCGAAGGAAAACACTCGTTATCCAAAGGTTACAAGCAAAGCTTCCCATCCACTAAGCATTCAAAAATACCTTGAATAGAGGACTACTTTCCAAAACATAAACACCTTCTCTTCAATTTTACAATGGAATTGTCAGGGACTTCGTGCAAAATATGAGGAACTTAAAGTCTTACTCTATGAATACTCCCCTATTGCTGTGTGTTTACAAGAAACAATGCTTGATGTCCACACACCTTGCCCAAGAGATTATATGTCATATAGAATACAATATAATTTGGAAGTGGGAAGACATGGAGGTTGCCTTATATATGTTCGCAGGGATCTTCCTCATTTTCCAATCCCACTAAATACACCTTTACAGGTTGTTGCAGTCCAAATTCACTTAAGACGAAAATACACACTGTTCCCTTTATCTTCCACCAAACAATCCCATCACTCGAGAAGAGCTAATTGGTTTACTTCATCAGCTTCCGCAACCATTTTTTCTCATGGGAGACTTAAATGGCAGACATCCTTTATGGGGAGGTGTGACATCAAATCAAAAAGGGAATATTATAGCTTCCATAATAGAAAATGAAGATTTTGGACTTTTAAATACTGGAGAACCCACTCATTATCATATCCAGACAGGTACAGTCTCATGCTTAGACCTTACAATATCTAGTTCCAGTTGCACGATGGATTTCAGATGGAAGACGAATGATGACTGGCAAAGCAGTGACCATGCTCCCATAATAATAAATTCCAATGATGACCCACCTGTTCAAAGATCACGGTGGAATATTGAAAAATCAGATTGGAACAAATTTAAAGAGTTAAGCGAAATAGAAAGTGATGCAAATGACTTCCCAACAGCAGATGATGCAATAGATTTATTAAATGGGACATTCCATAAAGAAGGTATACATTCAATACCAAAAACTACAGGTCTTTTTAGGGGACGCCCAGTCCTGTGGTGGTCTGAAGAGCTCACACTGTTACACTGAGTCACAAGAACATCACTTATGCGTTATCATACACACCGAACCATAGCTAATATGATAATATATAAACAGAATAGAGCCCGTTTTCGAAAGGCAATGAAAACTGCCAGAAGATGGCAGGGAAATTTACTCCCAATCCTCCCCCGGTACTTAAAGTTAATAACGACCTCATCACCAATGCAAAAGACATAAGTGATAAACTTGCCAATCATTTTGCTCAAGTTTTAAAAAAAAATCTGATAGTTCCCCAGGATATCAATATAGAAGAAGAGAAGAACAACTGCCATTAGACTTTTCCACAGATAGGGATGAGCCATATAATATACCCTTTAACCCTTAAACGCCGACTGGACGTATTTCACGTAGACATTTTTTGTCTCTCGGGTGCCGACTGGACGTATTTTACGTCGACATACAAAAGTTTTTTTAAAAATTCGCGGAAAAATACTTTTAGGCCTACCAGCCGAAAACTCTTGAATCACGCGCCTTGGGGGATGCTGGGAGTTCACGGATCAAGGTGTAGTTTTGTTTACAATCGATACGCAGGCGCGCAAGCGCGAATTTCTTTCTTGCCGCACTAAAAAGTATCTGTGACACATCTCGGAAATTATTTCGTCACTTTGACATAATTTTGTACCATTTTAAATTAGCCGTTACATGAAGTATTATATATGAAAATGTGCGCATTTTTATGAAAAATACAACAAAAAAATACTCATGATTGTAGCTTTTATCAGTTTTGAGATATTTTCATATAAATAACGATAAGTGCCAAAATTTCAACCTTCGGTCAACTTTGACTCTATCGAAATGGTCGAAAAACGCAATTGTAAGCTAAAACTCTAATATTTTAGTAATATTCAATCATTTAACTTAATTTTGCAACTAATTGGAAGTATCTAGCACAATATTTCGATTTATGGTGAATTTATGAAAAAACTTTTTCCTTACGTCCGCGCGGTAACTCTTCCGAAAAAATTATACATGCGATTGTGGTAATGTTTGCACCATTTTAAATTAGCCGTTACATAAAGTTTTATATATGAAAATGTGCGCAATTTCATGCACAATACAACTAAAAACAACCCATGGTTGTAGCTTTTATCAATTTTGAAATATTTTCATATTAAAAATGATAAGTGACAAATTTTCAACCTTCGGTCAACTTTGACTCTACCGAAATGGTCGAAAAACGCAATTGTAAG
Source organism: Macrobrachium nipponense (assembly GCF_015104395.2). Taxonomy (NCBI): domain Eukaryota; kingdom Metazoa; phylum Arthropoda; class Malacostraca; order Decapoda; family Palaemonidae; genus Macrobrachium; species Macrobrachium nipponense. Next base: position 3,452,045 of record NC_087203.1, read on the forward strand.
CTAAACCGCTTATATTCTAGTAATATTCAAGCATTTACCTTCAGATTGCAACAAATTGGAAGTCTCTAGCACAATATTTCGATTTATGGTGAATTTATGAAAAAAATAACATTTTCTTTACGTCCGCGCGGTAACTCTTCCGAAAAAATCATACGTGCGATTGTGGTAATGTTTGCACCATTTTAAATTAGCCGTTACATAAAGTTTTATATATGAAAATGTGCGCAATTTAATGTAGAATTCAATAAAAAATAATTGAAGGTTGTAGCTTTTCTCATTTTTGAAATATTTGCATATAAATCCCGATAGGTAGAAAAAAAACCACGTTTCGTCAACTTTGACTACCGAAATGGTCGAAAAACGCAATTGTAAGCTAAAACTCTTACAGTCTAGTAATATTCAGTCATTTATCTTCATCTTGAAATAAATTCGAAGTCTCTAGCACAATATTTAGATTTATGGTGAATTTTTAAAAAATCTTTCCTTCCCTCAGCACGCGGATTCTCCGCCACAAATCTCCGAAATGCGTACGTTCCATTCTCGGAATATTTGCTCCGTTTCATATTAGGCATTTCATAGAGTTTTATATATGAAAATGTGCGCAATTTCATGTAGAATAAAACGAAAAATATTTGAAGGTTGTAGCTTTTCTTATTTCCGAAATAATTGCATATAAAAAATATATATATAAAAAATTCGACATTCGGTCAACTTTACCTAGTCAGATATGGTCGAAAACTGCATTTGTAAGCTAATATTCTTACAGTATAGTAATATTCAATCATTTGTCTTCATTTTGAAAGATATTGGAAGTCTCTAGGACAATATTTAGATTTATGGTGAATTTTTGAAAAAAATATCTGTTTACGTCCGTGCGTTACGAATTCATGCATTATTTTGTGATAATATTTTCTCTGTGTTGCTTTATCGTTTTACGATGTGCTATATACCAAAATGATTGCAATTTAGTGTACATTACAACGAAAAAAGAAGTAACTCGTTACCTTTAACCGTTTTGCGCACAGCGCTATTTGAATACAATTATATGATAAATTTCGTTTTTGCGCTATCATATATCGCATTATTTATATATGATAATGATAATTTTTATCATTTCTGATGGTTGCATACTAAACTTCAGCCAATGACAAAAAAAAGGAGCCAAAAATGAACTCTTAATCTTGAAAACTAAGCGCGCTGTGATTTTTTGAAAAAAAATATTTTTTCCGCTTCCGCGCTCACTCTGAAACACCTCCGGCACACGGGAGACATTTTTTTTTACCGCTTCGGCGTTTAAGGGTTAAAGAAAGGGAATTTGATGCTGCCCTAGCCAGCAGCGCTAATACTGCCCCTGGTCCGGATGAAATTCCCTATGAAATGTTTAGGCACATCTCAAAAAATACAAAACTCTTTATAATAAGTATAATTAATAGATTATGGCATGAAAGTAGCTACCCAACCATACAGGAATTGGCTTTCGTTTTACCTTTGTCAAACCAGGCAAAGACCCTTTTTCAGTGGCTAGCTATCGACCAATAGCACTAACTGCTGTTTATGCAAACTAATGGAAAAAATGGTGAATACAAGATTTGTCTGGTATTTGGAACGTAATAATATTTTTTCACCCTCACAATGTGGATTTAGAAAAATGCGCTCGGCAATAGCTGTCCTACTGCAGCTGAAAACCTGCATATGTGAAGCATTTGCCTCCAACCAGCACCATATAACTATTTTTTTTTATATTGAGAAAGCTTATGATGCTGATTGGAGGCATGGCATTCTTAAGACAATTCATAATTCTGGTCTATGAGGAAAATTGACCCTATTCATTAAAGCATTCTTGAAATGTAGCCATTTTCAAGTTAAAGTGGGCAGCACATTATCAGATAGAAGATGCCAAGAAGAGGGTGCCCCACAAGGAAGTGTGCTTAGTGTCACACTTTTTGCATTAGCAATAAATGGTGTTGCGTCCGTTTTACCCAAGGATGTATTGAGTACCCTATTCGTAGACTTATCTTTCAATATCTGTTGCTGCATCACGCATGTCTGTTGCAGAAAGAAAATTACAGTTGACAACAAATAAGATAGTAAACTGGGCAGAACAGCAGGGACTTAAAATATCTGCCAGTAAGACTACTGTTATGCATTTTTGCCACATTCGGGGAGCACACCCCGACCCAGACTTTTATCTGTATGACCACAGAATACCCTGTGTCGAAGAGGTACACTTCTTAGGGCTCATATTCGACAGAAAACTCAATTGGCTTCCCCATCTGAAGCACATTAAAACCAGATGCTGAGTAAAGGACGTTGAGTCGAAAGATTTTGCAGAAACTCCGTTGTTTATTTTTCCTTCGTGGCTTATACCTTTATTTATGGATTAATCACGTTCCAGACTTTCGTGATTCAGTTATACATGGACGTAAAATATATTCTTCTGCATCATCTAATCATCTTGCTATCTTAGATTCAGTACATCATACCGGTATACGCTTGGCAACTGGTGCCTTCCGATCGTCTCCCATCTTAAGTTTATTAATTGATGCGGGAGAAATCCCACTCGAGTTATATCCCCAGTCATCAATTATCAGGTATTGGTTTAGGGTTCAGAGAATCCCCAACTCTAAAGCCTTTGAAGCAGCAAATAGAAACTCTTTCAACAACTTTTATGAAAATCATTCAAGGTTTCCTAAGCCTTTTAGTTTTAGAGAAAAAAAGGTCTTGGAAACAATGAATATGTTAAGAAATCCTGTATGTCCAGTTACTTTACCAACTACCCCAGCATGGAAATTACCTGTAATTAAATTTTTTAAATATTTTAAAGGTTTTAAAAGAGAGAAATCAGATACAGAAATCAGAGCATTATTTTTAGAACATACTGCAGAGCACTCAGGCTCTACATTTGTTTTTACCGATGGCTCCAAAACTGATAATGGGGTCGGATATGGAGTTTTTAGTGATGATTTTATCCGCAGAGGAGCACTACCCATCATAGCATCGAACTTCACAGCGGAACTGTATGGAATTTTAATAGCATTGGAACATATTGCAACCCTCCAGAATTCCATTAATATAATCATCTTTTGTGATTTCAAAAGTGTATTACAGGCACTTGAATTATAATACTGATCATCCAATTACATTGAAAATCTTACTGTGGGTATTTCTACATCAACGTAGAGGGATTACTATATCGTTTTACTGGATCCCAGCGCACGTAAATATATACGGAAATGAAAAAGCAGACCAACTAGCTAAATCAGCAGCAACCAATATGATACCAAGTTGCTGTACCATATAGAGACTTTTTCCTCATGTATCAAAGTTCATTGCAATATTATGGGAACAGCAATGGAACGAAGTAGGACCAAATAAAATGAAAGAGTATGCCACACATACACACCCTTGGAAATATAAATCTATGCCCAGGAAATGGGAAGTAACGATATGCCGCCTCCGTATAGGACATTCAAGATTGACTCATGGGTATCTCATGAGCAGTGAATTCCATTCTTACTTTGACGACTGCCTCGTCCCGATGACTATTAAGCATTTGCTATTTGAATGTCCTAGTTATCGGGAACTGAGAGAGCAACACTTTAAAGACAAAAGAGATGGAGATGGTAATTACAGTTTGGCAAAGATATTGGGTGAAGTATGATTATGAGTGTGTTATTGAGTTTTTAAAAGAAGTTGGTATTTTTAAAGAAATTTAGTTATTTCACTTTTGTGTATGTGTGTAGCTTTTAGCTTTGGTTTTTTAATATGTATGCGCGGAAACGTGATAAATGTATTTATTGCCTGTTTGTGTTCTAGCATGAATGCCTCTGCCTCTGTGCAGTTTTTTTTAAATTTAATTTTAATTTAATGTTTATTATACTGCATGACCTATTTGGTCCCAGTTGCTGGCCTTTGGCCTATACCTGGCATTTCATTTTATTCTGTCCCTCGGGCCAGCCCTATGAGAGCTGAAAGTCAGCTCGGTGGCCTGGTTAAACTATTTTTATAATAATGATAATAATAATTTAGCTTTGTGTTGTTTAGTGTTTATGTAGCGGCTTTGCGCTGCTGTAGTGCAATAACTGATGTAGAATTTTAAGAGTTTTTATGATGTGTTTGTGTATTTTCCCTAAATTGGTTGCCCAAATGGATTCGTTCAGCGTCAATGATCCTGGTAGTCACGACGCCAGATAATTATTAATTATTCATTCATTCCCTGTCTTTAATGATAATCTTATAGGTGGACCAGTAGTCTTGTCACATCAGTCTTCCCACAAAAGTCAGAATGATTATCTTGAGAAGTTTCAGGCTTCATGGACAGTTTTTCAAAAACAATTATTCAAAAACGCTTGTTTGGCAATAATTGTTCGAGGCTGCAGTATGTTCTCAGTTGATATTGTACTCGACCCATGTCATTTCGTGGTTAACTATCACAATGTATAATTGATTTATTTAAAAATTCTTATTACACATTAGGACGTAAATTCAAACTTTGCGCGCAAGCTAGTTAGCATGCGAAACGGAATATGGGGAAGATGGCATCGGTCACTCGAATTGTGTTCCATTCGCTCGCTCTCTTGTTGTTGTTGCTTTTTTGGGACATTTTTTAAATTGCATTATGACTTTCAAACATAAGACAGGCAGACTATTCTGATGTCAGTGCTACGAATAAAAGAAAAGCCATCTCCATGGAAGTGAACATTGACACAATAAAATTATCCGAAAATGGTGAAACACTGTCTAACATTGGTTGTGTGCTGGGTTTCAGTTGTACAACTATGTCAACAACCATCAAAGTTAAAAAGAACATATTTAAACATGTGAAACCATCTGCACCTGAGACCAACTGTGATTACGAAGCAGTATAGTGGTCTCATTATAGAGATGGAACGAGTATTGTTGCTTAGTCTGGAAGACCAGCATCAACGACATATCCCACTTAGCCTAATGTTGATTCAGGATAAGGCTAAAAGTTTGTTTGAAACCTTGAAAAGAGAAAAGGGGGAAGAGAGTGACAGTGAAGAGTTTGGGGCTAGCAAAGGTTGGTTCATGTGATTTAAGACCTGTGCAAATTTGCATAACCGTAAGGTGCAAGGGGAACTTGATAGTGATGATGAGAAAGCAGTAAGTGATTTTCCTAGTGTGTTGGCTGAGTTAATCAACAATGTAGATGAGTCAGGTTTGTTCTGGAAACAGATGCCTACCTGAGCATACATTGCCAATGAGGAGAAGATAACTCCAGGGCACAAAGTCAGCAAGGAGAGACTGACTTTCCTTCTTGGGGCTAATGCTGCTGGTGATTTCATGCTGAAGCCTATGTTGGTGTATCTGGCAGAGAATCCAAAGGCTGCCTAAGCTGCAACTTTTTGTAACTGTTCAAGCAAACTTTTTCCTGTCAGTGATTTTTTTCTGTCTGTGAAACCACTCCTATTTTAACGACGTGTGGAATTATGATTCTGATAATAAGAATTTAATCGCTGCTTCAGGTGTTGGAGTGCGGAGCTCTTTCTTCTGTAAAGAACATACGTCTTTGAATATTAGGCTATCCTGTCTTTGGATTGATCTCCCTTATTTGACCTTCGGCATTTGATAAACAACCCACATTATGACCCTCTCAGAACACTTAACATACAACATATTTTGTATGATTGTCCACTTTTCAACAAATACAAAATTTCAAGTTATGGAATAAGGTTTGTCTAGAATTTTAACATTGTAATATTTTCAGTTGAATTTTTTTAGGAGTTGCAATTTACCATATAAGATCTATATTCAGACGCTTCAGGACAAACCAGTGATAGTCAAGACTGTTGATTCAGTGATCTGGTTAACCTTGATGATGAAGTAGTAGTAGATGATGTTGTTGTAATAATAGTAGTAGTGTAATGGCATACAAAGAACAAATACAGAAGACAGGAGCCACCTTTAGCTACCGGGGACTATTGCCCTTTTCATCAGATGAAATGTAGGTGAAGATTTCTTGCAGATCTCGCCAGACGTCCATTTTTTTAAACATGCCTCAGTAAAACTTTTCCCCTAGATGAGGATTAGGATTGCTCAGCTTTTATTAGTCATCTAATAAAATTGTAATAACCACCACCTACACAATTACATCTAAGGAACATATAAGTCCATAACATTTCCATAAATTGATGGACTGATAAAGAAATGTTTCATTAATAGATGGCAATGAACTTTTCACAAAGTATCGATTAATTTCTATAGGAAGCTTGTCATCTCCAAAATTTTTCAGTTTGTGGAGACTACAGTTTCAGGCATACTCTTACTGTCAAAGAGAATTTTTCTTTTGGTGGTTATTACAGCCCTTGGTACAGTTCTTTAGAAAGAGAGATTGGTGGTCATCCTTTCTGAGTTAAACTCTTATATGCTAGAAGTATTTCAAAAATTATTTTGGAGGTTGGTCTGTTTTACTTATTTGTGTTATTTCTTTCATGTGTTTTGATCTGTCCAGTTTTGTATATTATGATATTAATGGATATTATTGGTTCTCATGACTTTTGATGATTGGTGTCTAATAATCACATAGTTGATATACTGTAAGTTGTTGAGAAAACAACTCTCAAGGCACATGTTGTAACGTTACAGTCTCATTTGCTTCTGCATCCTTGCAACAATAGACACCAGGGTAATCTCTATATGTATACATTTGTTTTCAATTTGCAACACCCTCAGGAGACTAGACACTTCTACATGGATGTGAAATAAGATCTAAGTGCTTTCTTCCTTAATGGGACTTTAGGGTAAAAATGTTTCATGAGACTCAAAGTTCAGTTTTTATTGTTAGTATACATGATTGCGGAATAGCAAAATAATATGAGTTTTCCACAATACATAATTGGAAATTAGATCTAGTGCTAAGAAAACTGTTTACAATAATCATAAATCTGGTTGTATTTCAGAATTTTGTCCAAAATGCAATTTTACCAAAACAACACAGTATATCACACACAAGGCAGTCACTGACACTTAAGGTATCTTAGTAACTATAAAATACCTTCAGCACAGAAAAAAATCTGGAAATCAGTTTTATAGATGATGAAATGTAGCTGAATTCCTATGTTTTTGGAGTGGGTAGTGTTCTGCATAATATGACTTGTAAATGCTAGTACTTGTAAATGCTAGTGGTGCTTGTTCTGATCCATTTTCTCTTAATATGAAATTTAGTAAAATCCAGTTTTGCTAATATTCAGATATTCATGCTTTTAGTGAAATAATTAAGCAGCATATCCTGTTTAAAGAAGCTAAATGTTAGGGAAAGTATTTTTGAAGGTGCCTTATTATTTTCTTGAAATATTGTTTTGCAAAGAAAAAAATTCTTAGTTTGCAGTGTACTATATGTTGGAATATTTCTTTTTACAAGCTGCTCTAACAATAGAAAATCTGATAGTGTCATGTAAGGTAGGTATGGTATGCAAGAGTGCTGGTAAAGAAGAAAGTTCCCCTGAAAATTTGTACTTGTTCTTGAAGAGACGAACTGACAAAAGGAGAGTCCATCAGATTAATTTTGGTAAAAATATTCTGGCATCAGAAAATGCCATCATGAAAAGAATTTTAAATTCAATGAAATTAGAGAACAACAAAGAAATTGGGGGCCTAAAGAAATATTTTGAAACTATGCTGAAGAGATCGAAGAGAGAGTCTCATGAAAAGACGTCTGTCTTGAAAAACTCAGAAAGTGGTGACTCATCTAAAAAGGATGACGATTTTCCTTACTCTGATGGTGGCCAACTTGAAAATGAGATGCCTTACAAAGGTCACTCCCTGGAAGATCCCAAGACAGAGCACAACAGTGAAAGTATTCATCTTACTGCCACCAGTGATACATATGCAGAAGAAAGTCTTCAGACTACGAATCCTGAAATCAACAAAAGGCAAAAGGAAAACCTTTGTGAATCTAGTTGCCAGCAAATTAATGATGATGAGCAAATGAAGGGATTGGATTCAAATGGAGATGCAAATAGTCAGAATAAAGATACCATGACATTTATTCCAACCACTGATCACTTGAATTTTACTCCTGAGCTTGCAAGTAATAGACGTGCCATAGTATCTTCGTATCTGAATGAAAAGAATGATAGTTATATAAATTTCAACAGCAGTTCATTTTCATCTGTTGATATGGCAAATGACACACTACTTAATTTTGAAAACCACAATCGTTCACAAAATGTAGATATCAGCTCATATCTGCATGATTTGCATAAGGAAAGTTTAAACCATCGACACAGTCCAAGTCACTGGTCCATTGGTGTTCATGAGGATGATAGCAGGAAAGTTTCAAAATCAGCGCAGTATTTAGATCCATATCCAACCATTTTATTGGATTATAAACCAGGTACTACTGAAAGGGTTAGTAATACTTCACACCTAGAACCCAAAGATCTTGAATCCGTTCATAGCCATGGGGAGGATTTTGTTCATAGCCATAGGGAGAATTTTGATAACAGTGGTCATAATCATGGAGATACTCATGAACTTGAAAATTCTTATGATACCGATGATGATGATGATCAGTTACAAAATAATGATCACATTCATAAAGAGAAGCATGTGACTTTCCATGGCCATAGATATGAGACTGATTACACACATCCCCCAGTAGATAGATTTGACATTAAGGAAGAGAATACAAATGGTAACATTGACAACACGAACATGTATGACTATAAAGATGACCTTGATTATGAAAATAGTCATGCTCAAACAGACAGCCTTACTAATGTAGAGGACAGTGTTCCCAGATCTGGACATATTCAGAAGGACGACCTTGCTCACGAAGATGCTCATGATGATCATAAACGGGACCATGCTATTTTAATAAGGTATGGGCAAGCCGATGAACAGGATCACACAAGTGATGATCATCATGGTCAGCACCAGACACACACAGCAGTTCCTTTTGCCAATAAATCTGCCGATATTAGTGAAAACCACACTATAGAACATGACGAAATTGCAAGACATATCATGCCCCAGATAGATGAAGACTTCCCCATTTTATTGCCAAGTGAAGATAGTCATGGTGATTACTCAGACCTCATTGTTACAAAAGGTTGTCATGATGGTGGCTTAGGAAATCAGAGCTCCATACAAAATACAACAAATATATTTCAAGTAGCTAACTGTTCAGATGAATGGAGGAACTTTGAAAACGGCACAACGGAAATTGAAATGGATACTACCACAGAAGACAGTGACATTCCGAAGATCCCCATCAGTCTCCTCGAGTATCCAACAGTTCTTCCGACAACAGTCAAGCCATCTCATGTGACTCTTCCTCCCATGATTTGGCAGCCATTCGCTCAGCCAGGTACCAAAGGCCTTGATACTATTATTTTTATTTATATAAATTGTTAGACTGCTCAAGCATAAAGTTAAAATGATCGGGAAATATCATAACCTTCTCACTTGTAGAACAGTTGCGAAGCTATTTCATATTTGTACAATATGTATTTTTCTTGTCTGTGAGTTAATATTTTTGTGGCTAGTAGAAGAATTTCAATTTCTAAGCATGATTCTAGGATCCTTTGATAGATTTTAGCCTTCATCAAAATTTCTATAAGTGCAATCTTTTAAGCAAAGCGTAGTTGTGTAGTAGTTACGTGTAATAGTTTATTTCCAAAATGCTTTCTTTGTTCACAAGTATATGTAGATGGAATTTCGTTCACAGAATTTTCTTGTGATTTTGTTTTTTGGTATGCTTGTATACCGCACACTGTGGCTAATCCCTTGTATTCAAGACCTCAATAAGTGAGAACTAGTTTTGCATTTGTGATAAATTCTTAAGTGAAGTGTAATACAGATAAAATGCCAATGGAAGGCTTACAGAAGTATAAAAAATGAAAGTTAATGATGCAATAACCATTGTATTGTTTTGTCTCGGTACCACCCACTATTAGGGGAAAAACTTTGCTGTATATTAGTGTTCATACATAATGCTATTTTTGTAACTAATTTACACGTGGCTTTTTTATCCTGTCAGTATTAAGCCACAAATAGCCCCAAATATCAGTTTCTCTTTACCAAGTGAATAACTTGCACCTATAGGGAATTATATTCATGTTTGTGGGTGACCAGGAGTAGATGCACATATCTACCGTAATTCCATTTAGGTACAAGTTATCCCTAGGGCAAAAGGTTATGCAATATTAAGGAGTATTTTTGGCTTGAGATTTAAGAGTACAAAAATGCTCCATGTAAATTAGTGATACAACTATCTCTATGTATGTATCTGCATGCACACATGCATAACAAAAGTTTTCCCAATCATAGTTGGTGGTTCCTGGGACACAAGGGTCACTGCTTCATTCACGCTAAATTGAATATTTGCCGATTTGCTGCCTTCCATTGGTACTTCATTTGGATAGAAAGCCATTCACGAAAAATGGAGTCATGGAAACTGAAAACGGCTGTACAAGAAAGTGTTGGGCTGTTTAGCTACACAGATCATGTATTTGTGCATTGTAGTTGCGTAAAATCTTCGAAACACGCAATATATTTACCGTAAAGGCATTCTAATTGTGTCATTAAACACGCAAATTATTTACTGTTAAGGCATTCGAATCGTGTCATTAAACACACAATATATTTACTGTTAAGGCATTTGAATCGTGTCATTAAACACGCAGTATATTTACTGTTAAGGCATTGGAATCGTGTCATTAAACACGCAGTATATTTACTGTTAAGGCATTCGAATCTTGTCATTAAACACGCAATATATTTACTGTTAAGGCATTCGAATCGCGTCATTAAGCACGCAGTATATTTACTGTTAAGGCATTCGAATTGTGTCAATTAAACCTACGCAGCATTATTTACTGTTAAAGGCAATTCGAATCGTGGTCATTAAACACGCAGTATATTTACGTTAAGGCATTCGAATCGTGGTCATTAAACAAGGCAATAATTTACTTGTTAAGGCATTCGAATCGTGTCAAACAAACCAGCAATATTTACTGTTAAGGCATTCGAATCGTGTCATTAAACACGCAATATATTTACTGTTAAGGCATTCGAATCGTGTCATTAAACGCGCAATATATGTATTGTTACGGCATTCTAATCGTGTCCTTAATTTCGTGTGAACAGCTTAAATTTTTTTACTCGGATCATATGAGAAGAATTTTTCTTTGTCAAATTATGACGTGCAAGAATCTAATCTGTTAAATTTAATAATTGTGCACACCTTTGTATCACTATAATAATACTTTTATTATGGATATAATTTACTCGAAGTTCATGGTTTCTCATACATTACATCTTCCATGTTCAACACACAAGGAATTTTTCTGTGGCTAAACATCTATGATACACATCCAGTGCAATTATTATTAAAATATAATAATTCAAGTATGGTTTGGCCGTTTCTCTGCACCCAGTTAATAATATCGGAAATTGCGAATTTTTAAGGAATCGTGTTTCCCAAGTCGGTGTAAACATGATCTATATCATGCATGTTTGAAATTTTACTATTGATTCAACGCAGAAAGACCACAACCTCACGGCTCCAGTTATTTACTCTGCTTAATGAAACAGCACATAAAGGATCCATTCACAATGTTTGGTGAATGGCTGATTGTAGTGAGGAAGACCTCAAAATATTGGCGTGGGTGTAAAGTCAAAGGTCTAAAGGTTAGGATTGAGCTTGATGGCCTTTGCAAAAACCATACTTTATACTTGTGACTTGAGAAGAAAGAATCAACGCCTGTTTATTTAATCATAATTATTTTTCTTTGTTTTATTGTAAATTGGGCGTTATTGTAAATTGGGCTGGTAGGATAGTGTGCCAAATGTTGAATATTGCTACTCTCCTCTTTTCTTAATGAACAACTTTCACTCGTCCTTATTTTGTATTTTTGTACTGTTGTGTCATTTTTAATGCGGTTAGAAAAGGAGAGAGGTATAGTTAACAACCAAATCAAAACAAAGACCAGAAGAATTCTCAAAACTTAAGTAAACAGAAAAATTTACCTTGATTTTCATTCCATTTTTGTAAATTAAAATTCTAGATTTGTGACATTAGAAACAAAAAAGCATCATCACTAAATTTTAAGGTATATATTAACTAAATATCCTGCATAAACCACTACTTAAAATCACTGAAAATTATTCTGAATGAAGAATGTGAAGGGTACAGTAATATATCTCGAGGGACAATAACCAAAAAACAAAATTAGAAATAGCAAAGATATGATAGCACAAAGATCGTCAAATCTAAGCCATCTCAAGCAACGAAAATTAAGGAAAGCTCATTAAATGTCTCATTAATTAAATTCAGTGGCCAAAGTTCTCCTCTAAAAATCAAAATTCTAAACCAAAGCAAACTTACGACCATGTTACCCCGGGGCCCCTTTGTAAAAATAACTGCAGTATGTATGGTCATACCACCAAAAAATGTAATAGCCACAAAAGATATTGAGACTTCAAAATGTCAGCTCTTATCAAAACATCCTGCAAGATCAAAGAATGGTTCATATTATATATATAAAAGAAATGAAAATGCAACAATGGAGAACAGAAATCAAATGACCATCGAAGAAATTCAACTAAAGCTAAAAGAAAGGATTGTGACTATATCCATCTATGAGACCAACATACAAAAATGTGATTCTGTAATCCCACAAAAAGAGCAGGAACAGAGCAAACCGTGACAAACTGAATCAGTACTTATATATCACCCAAAATTATTAATGAAGTCCCCCTGAAAAGTAGGTGTGAACTTAATGCTTTACAACCAACACATTGAAGAAATTAGCTTAAATCACAGTAGTAATGACCTATCCAACGAGCGGTCGTTGGATCAGAAAAAAAGAAAAAACTAATACGGACAAGCTAAACTTATCTGTGAAATTAAATGTTAATGCAAGAAAATTTTCAGATCACATCATTCTCAAGTCGTTAGAACAGCTAAAATGTGCTACGCTGTGGATGAACAGCTAAAAAAGTCCCAGGACAAGATGTTACAAATGTCTGAATATCTCAGTCAAGCTTCATAGTAACCTTTAACACATAAAGGCTTTCAGAAGTCTAGGCCCCATCATGACCTTCAAAACATAGAGGATTCCAGACCTCTTGTATACAGCTTGGGAGAGATATCGTATCAAGTACTATATCTGAGGACCTAGATGTTTTTATAATCAAAACTTTTGCCAAACACTGTTATGCAGGCCTCAAGAATAGGTGAAGCCGGAAACATGCCAGAATTTGTTTCCAAAAAGAAGACGGGACATGTAGTAAGAAGCCTAAGCGTGTAATTAGTAGCGAAAGGCAGCCATCTTCATCAAACAAATGTGACATACACTTTGGAGAGGAATTCTGGAAATGTTTAGGTCACTGAAAATTCTTACAGCATTGGAAAAGTAAGGCAGCGGGCACACGATTACTATACAGGACAAATGTTCAGTACTGTTGTTGCGACATCAGTTGGAAAACATACATTTAGAGATCAGTCAACTGATGATTGTCTACAGCATCAACATTGAAATTATGTCAAAACATAATTTATGAAATGCATAGGTTTCCTTTTGTATATTTCTCCATAGCTCCATTTTCTGTTGCAGTTTTTAGAAATTAATAAACTCGTCAGTTTCCTCATGTGTTCCAGAACGATTGACATAGTATACGTTGATTTCCGACATAAGTTTAGTTTTCGGAAACGTTTGTTGATTGAGACCGTATTGAAATTTGTTCGTTTTTATTAACGTTTGAAAGCATGTTAACTAGGATTTTTTTCAGAAGTTTTACTTAATATGCTTGTCCAGGATTATATTATGTCTACTACTAGTATGTGGTCGTTTACCAGAAATGTCCGTAGTTGGGAGCAACTATATATTTATGGCTAAAGAGTAAGAAAGAGAGGAAGATCAGACAGACAGAAGGGAGAGGGAAACCCAGACATCACTTCAATTATCTCAAGCAGAGAGAAGTCAGTTTTCAGTTCAGAGAAATTTTATTTTTTAGTTAGAAGCAGGGACTCGTTCTAAAGACATGACCCCCTTGTCAAATAGTGTCAAGCCACATTCACGAGTCTTGATTGCCCAAAGTGAAAATCATCAAGTGTAGGTGGGAAATAAAGTGTTATATTTTATCTTCTACTTCAGTTTTAATTACACCATATTTGAAGCCACAGGTCACTACCACCGTAGAACCTCCTTTTGCACACTGTGTGATATAAAATTGGTGCAAGTGACCAGGATAGAACTGATGGCAGTGATCAACGGGATTTTTTGTGTTTGCATGAAAGTTAAGTAGCCAATATATCAGCATCATGGTCCAAGAGATTGCAAAGCTCCTCAAATTGGCCAAGGAAATGGAAGTGAAAGGCCTGTAACTACGTGCGTTTCTGACTGAGCAACAAATTCTAGCGCATGCAGAGCAACAGAGAGATGGAGAGGAAGCTGAAAAAGAGAGAGAGAGAGAGAGAGAGAGAGAAGGCAAGAAGCTGGAAGTCAAAGACAGGAAGCTGAAAGACAGTGGGAACGCGAACGTCATAATAAGACCCAAGGCAGAATTAAGTACCCACAGTACCCATATAGTCGATGAAAAACTACAAGATTTGATGAAAAACATAACATAGACAATGTCATCGAAAGACTTGAAATGTTTGCAGAGAGCCAGAGCTAGCAAATGTATGAGTAGGTTGTTTGTCTAAGTCCCGGGGAGGCCTTGAATTATGTTAACCTTTAAAAAAAAGAAAAGAAAAAAAACATTGTTAAAAAGTTATGAGATGACCGAGAGGGAATTAGGAAAAAATTCCTTGATATTAGGCCAGATCAGGGTGAGGCTGCATATCACTTTGTAGCTAGGCTACAGAGATATCTCAGTAAGTGGATTGAAATAGCTAATGCAGAAAAGAGTTTGATGATTTTGCAAATTTGTTCTTAAGGGAGCAGTTTTTTAGCTTATATTTAACCGAGATGGCATTGTTCCTGAGCGACCTTTCAACTTTGAAATAATTAACTACACATATTTTACTTAAAAAGAAAAATGCATAAATAAGAAATATTTTTATTTTTACCGGTCTCGGATGCATCCGATAAGTATGAAATCCAATAAACTTTGAGGTGCCACTTATGGTTTTTTTTAGTACAACACTTAGTTAACAGTGAACGACACGCTTGGATGAGTATTGCCAAGTAATATGAGGAAAATAATTCATAGAAAGGAGAAGCAGAGGTGATACTCAAGAGATCCAAACCGAAATTTGCCACACTAGTAAAAACAAAAAAACTAAAAACCAAAACAAAAATTGGGTTTATCATTTTTTCTCTGTTTCTCAAAAGTTCCAAGGATACATTATGTAAGATAGCAATGACATCGGGCTTACGATTCTCAAATGACTGTCAAGTTAAATGTAATATTGTACATTTTAAGGTTCGGTGGAAACTATCCAATCATACGAATACTGGGTTATATATATATATATATATATATATATATATATATATATATATATATATATATATATATATATATATATATGTATATATCTTATGAGGGTCAAAATGACCCTCATCTAAATGTTAGGAGAGAAATCCTAACTGGGAAAGCATAACCTACCTTTGAGTGTCATCTCTGTAGGTAGGCGAATTCAAACTCCCACTATTACAAAAATATAATCGTTATTTCCCAAAATAGCTAACATGAAAATGGAATAAAAGGAGTTAAAGAACATCCCAAAAATCGTTAAACTACTATTACTCTGCCACGAAATCATATTTAAGAAAGTACCCCCTCTTATCTACTTCTGTCCGACTATTCCTTAGTCTTTATCAATAACTGTCAACACAAGTCTAGAGAATCCATTTTTAAATGGTGACTTCGAATCCATCTGAAAATGAGAATATAATTATCAAACAATGAAATGTTAAAGTTCATCAAAAATATTAAGTGTCGCACCACACTTCCCTTTCTCAAGAAACTGAACTCAATGTCACTACATAAAATGTTTAACTTTTAAGTCTTTCACATTACCTTTTCCGATGGATCGTAGTGCCTTCCTCTATGGCGAGTTTCCACACACAGTGAATATCAGCTAATGTACCTTAATCGCCTCACTAGGAGTTTTTTATTCCATTTATTTTGTCTTACAAACGATCGTATGTACACTGACCAACAGACGTACGGATACACGCATGCTACTGAACACACGAACGCATGCACGCTAGTCTATTCTGTGCATTTCCATTTTCGATGTACACTTTTTATCAAGCGCATGTATCCGATGACCTGAATAACCTTTCCTTGCGGTTTACCTCATATATTTGGAATGTGCTGCCGTCTCATTCCCACGACCGGCATGTTTCTGACTTGTCTCATATCAGCATCTGGATGAATTCACTATTTTGCACCTGTCTCTAAACAGCAAGTGCTAAGGTTATCAACCCCATTTATTTTAATATACATCTTATACATCTGACCAGTGCCTTAACATATATACACATTGGTTTACTTTGTATATGCAAGCCACGGAAGAGGAAACCATCTGTTACACCAGATATGTCTACAGAACTGATCATAGTCGACTACATTTAAAAGCACTTTAACCTGTATAAACCATAAGTATTTCAGAGTATGTGATAAACAATTCTAGGCCACACTTGGTATAAATTCATGCTAATGTAACCTGTTTATAAGGACTCAATTTGTGAGATAAGGAAAAAGGATTAAATGGTTCTTTTCAATTGCAGGTCGTCCACGTCACCGCGGCTCAGGGAGTTCGGGAATAAGTGCAGCATCAGAGCCACTCCTCATTGGGCTTATAAGTTTTCTATGTATTTTTTCAAATAGAGTTTAGTGTCGTGTTTCTTTATTACAGTATGTATTTAACTAATATATTTTATCTTCATAAAATGTTGTATGGGTTTCAAAGCAAAAAATTCTGTGTAATATTTTCGGCTTTACAAATGTTTATCAATCTCTTATTAAGGTGTGTCAGTACTTAATGGCGATACCATAATGACCTTACATTTTTGAGCTGTGGCAAGATTTTACTAGTTGCTAGGATAAAAAATTAGTCAAAATATTATTATGGTGTTGAAAATTTATATGTTAAGAGACACTGTTGAGGTTATCACATTAGTAGTTCCACACGTTACTAATGATACAGTTAGATTTAAAGTATAATACTGATGTTATTAAAGTCAGTATGAAATGTTTTGTGAACCCTCTTCACTACAACACTGTTGATTTTATCTATTTATGGTTTTTACATGTAAATTTAATGATTTTGTAAAAGTTTATTATGGACAAGAGCTTTAACTTTTTTTTATAAATAAATCCTTGGAGTAAACACTATTTCACTTCACAGGTGAAGATTTGTGTCATATAATTGTAGGTGTATAAAGCACATAATTAAGGTAGTTTCAAGTTGTTCGTGTTTTCTTGTGGTGCACACACACTACAGTATTTGTAAGCAGTTTCCTGTATTTCCAAGCATATTCGGCGAAAAAAGCCAAAAATATTTCTGCGTGATTTTTTTTATCTGATTTTCAAGTCACAACTTTTCCACATATTACTGTACATTAGATTTTTATAGCACCAATAATCCTTCCATATTCTCTGAATTACTGACAGCTGTCACACTGTTATTTCCAAGTAAATTTTTTGGCTCATTTCAAAACAGGACATTTGATGTGTTAAACTTCAATCTTGGGAGCATAATTAGACTTTTGCCCAGTTTTTTATAACATGTATATTAATACTTGATGGTTATTACTTATAACTGATTAATCTGATTTTTTAGCTATTTAAAATTTTTACCAACTCATATATTGATATGTTGAGTGCATCATCTCTTGATCTTATACTTGGTATCCCGTAGTTACGAATTTAACACCATGGTACAAGTTTTAATCCCCTGTCTCCTTGTATGTTCACTATGTTGGCACAGTTTACATCAGAAATTACACACATAGTCATTGCAGAATCATTTAATTTTTATTTTGCGTCAATTTTAGTTTTTCAAGCCCATTACAGTATCTTTTGTATTGTGGTACCTAAAAGCAAACTAACCTCACTAACTTGTATAAAAGCTGATAAAGTGCTGTCATATTGATCCCAACACTGTACTTATTAAATTGAAATCATTTGTGTGCCACTTGACAAGTGTCAAGGGATAATGATCATTTAGCAAAAGTATCCAGTTTTGTACTTAAACCTTTAAGCAATAGCTTACATAATTTCATCCTAAACATATTATTTCACTGCAAATACCACCACTCTCTGTGCCCTACCTTAGGCATGAAAATTTTAATAAACAGGACTCCTTTGTACTGAATATTAAGCATCTTATTAATTTCCTAAAATAAATAATGCAATGTACCATTATTTCCTTAATCCCTCTCTAGTTTAGATACTAGTGCACATAAATTAGCCTTATTCCTACAGGAATTCAAACCCTCGCCTATTGTGTAGGAATATTCCTCGGCACAAGCTGGAATCGATAAATGAAACTTTGAAGATGAAGGACTGCCCCTCTCTTCCGGAGGACGTGGCGTCAGATTGGCTGGGGGTTCAGTCGTGCGCTTACAAGTCTGTTAAGGACGCCTCTGATGAGATTTTTAAGGGCTGTTGCTTTGTATAATAAGGCGCCCTGTGAGGTTATGTTAGACTTGCGATAATCTTACGCTAAGTCGGTTGGTTCTGACTTCCATACTCATTGGAGTGTCTTGGGGTTTGATGATAACTTACGAAGTCAGTATCTTCTCTGGTTAGGACGACGGAGATGTGTTAAACTCATGATGATAGGTTCTAGTAGAAAACACTGAGTACAAAAAATACATCTATTCTTCTGAGATTATAAGATGAAATTGTACAAGTCTGCCAATGATGATGACTGATTGGATTCTACATTATGAAGCTCAGATAAAAATGGACAGGTCTTCTAATGACGATGGTTTGATCGCTTCTCCTCTACCATCTGGTTTACAAATCATAAAGGAAGCAGACAGTAGCTCGAACATCTGAACATACACACAGATGACATAGATTACAAATCACGTAGGCCGCTTGAGCTATAGGTCACGGTGTTTGTCTCAAGCAGGAAGCTTGGACTAAAGTTTATAAACAAATGAATGACTACAGGTGACGGCACTAGACACTGACTGATTAGAACACGTCATCTTAGCCTACTTTATTGTATACGTCATCTTGGCCTACTTATCGTCTCTGGTCTGATCACATTCCTGCAAGCAATCTGGTTGACCTCTTGGGTCACTGGTTTTTAATTAATCATAGTTTTAGTTTTTTATATATATGGAATAACATTCCATATTTTTATTATGTAACACTTACAGATTGACACTCTCATCGCCTTTGGTACTCTTAAAAAGAGAGAACTTTGGTGCTCCTTCGTCACGAAAGGAGTCACTTCTTCCCAGAAGTCCGCTTTGCTTTGCACGCTGTTGGATAAGGACCATCTGTGTTCAGAAGAAACGGTTAAGGATATTCTTTTGGCAGTGGAGAAAAAGTCGACAAATGATCGGTTGTCCTAGTCAACTAAATGCACGAAAGCCACCTCTCCTTTGCAGCAGCCTTTTCGTGGCGGTGGAACCAGACCCTTTGTCAGATCTCACTCAAACTTGCGGCCCCCTTCCAAGTCTATGACAAAACCTGCTTCTAAGCCTTCCTACAAATGATATGACTGTCCTTCATGCTCTGGTAGGTGCCAGATTGCTCTTGTCTTGGGAGGAGTGGAGTCACAGAGGGGCAGATCCTTGGGTGGTCCAAGTTCTTAGCCTCAGCTACTCCATTCCTTTAAAAAATCCTCCTCCTCTCTCCAATGCTCAAATTGTATTGTCGGCTTACTTTCCAGTCTCTGAGAGGTTTGTAGCTCAGGCCCGAGAGGTGGAAGCTCTCATTCAGAAGTAGTAGTCGACAAATCATCACCAGGGTTTTACAACCACTTTTTCGTAGTCCCCAAGCCATCGGGGGCTGGAGACCACTGTTGGATGTGAGCACTCTGAACTTGTTTGTGTTGAAAACAAAGTTCAAAATGGAAACAACTCACTCAGTCCTAGCATCGCTTCACCAGGGAGACTGGATGGTCTCCTTGGACATGCAAGACGCTTATTTCTATATTCCGATTCGAGCGCTGTGCTTCGGTCTGTCGATGGCACCACAGGTGTGTTTACTCGAGTGTTGGCACCACTAGGGAAGTGGCTACATCTCCTGGGTATCAATGTGTCACTTTACCTAGACGACTGGCTTCTCCACTCCTCCTCAGAAAGTCAGTGCTTGAAGGCTCTAGAGAGGACTCTGCTGGACTCACTCTTTAGGGATTCTCATCAACAAGGAGAAATCCCAAAAATCCCAACTGATTCTGACACAGAGTATTCTCTATTTGAGAAACATCCTGAATACTCTAGCTTTTTGGGCTTTTCTCTCCCCAAAAAGAGCACAATCTTGCCTCAGGTACCATTGAACTTGTTCCACTCTCCAGTGGATGAGTCTTCTGGGCACCTTATTGTCAGTGGAGCAATTTGTAAGATTTGGGAGGTTACACATGCGATCCCTTCAATTCTTCCTGAAGGTATCATGGTGCAGAAAGTCTCGGCCAGACTCAATGAGTTTCAATATCACAAAAGAGATCAAAGAAAACCTGGCGTGGTGGCTCTTGAAACCGAGACTTTTAGAAGGTGTTTCCCCTCATCCTCTCTGACCAACCCTACAGTTTTATTCTGACGCACCCGGTGTAGGTTGGGGATCTGTTAGGAGAGATAAAAGTGTCAGGAAACTGGTCAACGTCTCAGAGTTCCCTTCATATCAATGTAAAAGAGTTGTTAGCCGTCCATCTGGGTTCTGCAGGTGTTCGTTCACCAAGGCACAGGACAAGAGGTAGCAGGACATGCCGACAACTCCACCGCATTGTCATACATTTGAAAGCAAGGGGAAACACTTTCTCCCTGTACAAGAAAGCAAGAGACTTTCTTTTATGGGCAGAGAGGAATCAAGTGTCCCAGATTCCTTGGTGTGTTTAGCAAAGAATGATTGTAATGATAGATGAATTGAGTCGAGGTTCTTCCATCAGAATTGGACTCTCGATGCCAAGGTTTGCTTAGACCTTTGGAGAATCTGGGGAAAACCAGCAATAGATCTGTTCGCCACTTCCAAGAACAATCACCTTCCTCTATTTTGCTCACCAGTCCCAGACCCTCTCACATGGTCTGTTGATGCAATGTTGCTGGATTGGTCGGGACTGGACGCATATGCTTTTCCTCAGTTCGTTATGAAAAGACAAGTTCTGAACAAAGTCCTGTTTCATCAAAACGTTTCTCTCACTCTCGTAACTCCATTCTGACCAGGAAAGGAATGGTTTTCAGATCTTCTCAGTCTTCTTGTCGTCTTCCCAAGACTCCTACCATTCAAGAAGTTGCTACTCAGACAATCTCATTTGCAAGGTTCCATCAAGGATTGTCCGCTGTGGCCCAGACAGGCTTCAGACTGTCAGGAGCCTTGTCAGAGCGAAAAACTTTTTGAGGAGAGCTTCAGAAGCTATCGCAAAGTGCAGAAGAGCTTTTTTTAACCAATCTAAATGGGGAGTCTTTAGAAGATGGTGTAAGCACAATAAAGTCTCTTCTTCTGAGACTTCTATAAGCAGTGTAGCAGACTTTCTTCTATTCTTAAGAGAATCTAGACATTTGGCTTCTTTGACGATTAAGGGTTATAGAGCGATTTTAGCATCTGCTTTTAAACACAGAGGAGTGAACCTTTATAATATTAGTGACCTCTCGGACTTGATTGAGTCTTTTAAAACTTCTAAGTGCCCAAAGGATTCAGTGGAATGGAACCTTGATGATGTACTTAAATGGCTTTCGAATTTGTCTTTTGAACCCATGTGGTCTTCTTTGATAAGGAACCTAACCAAGAAGATGTAATTTTTGGTAGCCGTGTTAGTGATTTCCATGTTATGGAGTAAAGAATTTACTTCTCACAAGGGGATGCAGTTTGCTCCTTGATGTTGAATTTTCTAGCCATGAATGAAAATCTTTAGAGACCTTGGCCACTCTCCTTCACTCTCAAGAATTTAGCCAAATATTCTCTGTCCAGAAGAAGAAAGGCTTTTATGTCCAGTAAGAGCTCTTAGGCATTATCTCCACATGACGGAGAAACTAAGAGGGTTATCTTCTCGACTGTGGTAGTGTCAATAACCTCATCATTGCAATGCCAGTAAGAACTAACAAATCAATCAGTCAATCTTGACTGTGTTGTTCAGTGAAGACCTCTCGGCCTCTTTCGAAGAATGAGATCTCCTTCTTCTTGGGAGAACATATTATCGAGGCGCATTCTCATATCAAGGAAGAAGATTATCCCTTGCTGAAGGTCAAAACACACGAAGTCTGAGCAGTAGTAACCTCCCTGGCGTTCCAACACAATTTGACATTGTCCGCTATTCTGCAGAGTATTTTTTGGAGGTCAAAGTCAGTTTTTGCATTTCATTACCTTAAGGAGATTGAGATGGTGTTTGAAAATCATATTTCTCTTGGACTTTCGCTCATGGAGTTAGGAGAAACGACATAGGGGGTGGGTCCTTCTCTGTATTTTGCCTTGTGTCAAGGTTTTTTGTTAAGGGAAGCTGGGGGTACTCACCAGCCAATTGTTTATAGTAAGATGGTTATAGATTTTTAATATGATGTAGGTGACTTTATTTTGTTGTTGTTTACTTGTATGTGATACCTGGTCTTCACCCAGGGTAAGGACAATGCTGTTTCTCACATTTGTTGAGTAACCTGTGAACAACCATGACTGCAAAGGTATCCTACTCTATGTAGAGGCACTCATTGGGCAGACAGCCAAGCTATCTACTACGTAAGATGAGCACCGACCATAGGCAGTATTTTCCTGTAGTAGCTCTCTTACAAGGAAGGTGCAACGATCACTGACTATTTCTGTTCTCAAAAATCCTGTTATATTTTTTAATTTAGCAGACATCCACCTGCCCCCTCCTTGCAAAGGGCAATCAGATGAAATAATTGAATAATTGTTCGGTAAGACACTGCAATAAAAATGTTATTTTTATATTAAAATGTTAATTTTTGTGCATACTACCAAACAATTATTTAATTGAAGCCCCTCCTCACAGGTTGGCAGAATGGATTACACCTGGTCTGTTGTACCTGTTCCTCCCGCGAGTGGCGGGAGATGACGTCACCTATATCAGCGATGGCGGTGCCAACACGAATTTTTTATTTTGGTCTGCCGTGTAGGGAGCCTACAGCCATAATAATTGTTTGGTAAGTATGCAATAAAATTACACTCTGTTCAAGAGTCATTTTCAAGCCTTTCAAAGACCACCATACTCCTGATTCCAACCCCTTGAGGGATCCAATGCAGAGAGAGTATGCTCTTTTATGCCTACTCTTTCTACTGTGGATTTAACTAAACAGTGGGACCTTTAACCCCTTTACCTTTACTCCTCTTCCTATAAATTATCCCCTTCCCCTCTTCATCTTTCGTTGACGACTTTGGCATGTTATTGGATTACAGAGTTCACTGCTCCTTTAACTTGATGGAGGGCGGAGTTGGACGGCATGCTGCACCACCCGTAAAACTAAAGTACCAGATGTGGTCAAGCGATGGGGAATTTTTATGTCAACCCATGCCCACACTGCTGGGTCAGATCTGGACGGACTGACGACCCCTAAGGCACTGTGGGTATGGCGTATATCTAGGTGAGGGTCCCAGGGCAGTTACCACTGTGTGTAACATTATTGCTCCTCCCCCAGTTGGGCCTTCCTGGTGAGAGACCCTCTTGATTTGAGACTGCCTTGACGAAGTTACGCATTTTCAGCTGATGGCTGAAAATGCATAGCGGGCAAGAGAGCTTTCGAACTGGGAGAAATATCTCCCAGTTCGAATCCAAAAGTCTCAATTTTCCTCTTACTTAAATTTTTGTTTCCACTCTTCTACTATCTTTAACTCAGTTCCTCAACCTAGCTGTCCCCCCTCTTCACTAGAACCTTCTTACAGGTTGGGCAGGGGCTGGGCTGCTGCGCATTGGCTCTTTCTTGACCCAAATGGCAGAGACTGTAGAGGTTTGGTCCGCCTCTCGAGTATGTTTGGACCCTGAGGATGTTGATATGATTTCATACCAATATCTATCGGGGCGGAACTACCTGTAGGGGACTTGACTACGGAATCCGGGGAGGTATAGTCTCTACGGTAGGACTCTCGGCATTCTTTCCGGTTTGCCCTCTATTGTAACATGAATGGGGATGATTGCATACTAGTTATGCCCTCAGTCCTATCAAGCGGGTTTTGCTTACACTTGAGCCACTCATGTTATGATAGAGCTATCCCATTGGGGTAGGGTAGGGAGTGGACATACGGGAGTCAGTCTCTGGTGAGGTGGGCTTGGCTTTCTGCCTGATTTGCAGTAGGTTTTTCAAATTTCTCTTAAAGGATTAATGATCAATGACCCTATAATAAACTCCCTCGGACAATGCGACCTCCTGACACTACCTTCCTCTTCGACCTCTGGCATGGACAAGGACAATACTAAAGAAAATTTAATTGTACAGAAGACGACCCATGACAAGACCTTGAATGTGGCTATGGAAAGCTCTAGCAGTGGTGAGAGAATCCTTTATGTTGATTCTCTCTCCTCAGATTTAAATTGTTTTGCATTTATGGAAATGTTTGGAAGGTATGGTGAAATTAAAGTCATTAAGTATTGTGAAACTGAAGATTTTGCATTTTGGAGGGTTTGGATTGAGTTTTCTACTCATAAGAATGCCATGAATGCTTTCAAGTGTTCATCAAAGGAAAACTTAAAGTGTGTATTAATTCATAAAATACCCCAGAATATTGAAATAGATTCCTTTTATCCAGCTAGGGTCAGTCAGGAAACTACAGATGGGAAACGTAAGGTGAGGACACCTCTACCTGCCAGGTGGCTGATTGTTTCAACAAAATCAGACTTTTGCAGTCTTTTTCACCTCAGGAAACATTTGAGAATATTGGTAGGAACAATGACCAACTCTGATATTACTAGATTTGGAAAGAACAGTTTTTTGGTTCATGCAAAGTCTTATAGACAATGTCACATGATCTCTAGGCTGAAAAATACTGATATGATAAAAGAGGTCAAACCACACTATAGTTTTAGTTATGCCAAGGGAGTGGTATTCAGTCAAGACCTATATGAACTGCCTGACGAGGAATTGCTGGAAATATGTGATGATAAAGTGTGGAAGATTTTCAAGGTTCCAAGGTCAAGAATGATTATTTTCACTTTTAATAATGATCAAGTTCCTGATTATGTATATGTTGACAAGGAGAGATTTCATGTTAGACCTTTTAAGCATAGACCACTCCAATGCTTCATATGTTTTGGATATGGTCACTCGTCAAAGGTGTGTACTAGAAACCAGTTATGTGCTGCCTGCTCATTACAAAAGCATGAAGGCGAATGTTCTAATCCAATATTATGTATAAATTGTAAGGGAAATCATAATGTAAGGCATAAGGAATGTGAGTCATTTAAAAATGATGTGGCAGCCATAGAGAAAGTTCATGCTGAACATCTAAGTATTGGCCAGGCAAAAAGACTTTTGTTCCCAAGACTTCAATATAGTGATGTAGTGAAAATTGGAAAATCGAATAAAAAAGATCAATCTAGGATGCCAACTTCAAAGCCAAAGCTTCAGCTATCCTTTTCTGAGCTCGAAGTGCATTCAGCATCTCTGCCTTCATCCAAGAGGGCTCCTTTGTCCCCTCCCGATGGGCCTCCTATGGGCTTCTGGGAAGTCTCTCGGGCTTCTGATGTAGAAGCCTCACAGGTAGCTTCGCTGCCTGATCTGGGTATGTCCCAGAATGAAACCTTGTTCAGTGCACCTCATAAGGCTCAGGTGCATGCTGCAGAGACGGTGCCTCTTAGAAATAAGAGACCCCGTACTCCTTCATCATCTCCACCTATATCCCCACACCATAGTAGGGTTCCCAAGAGAGGAAATAGCAGGTCTCTTGAGGATCTGCCAAGTTCCTCTGCGAAACAAAGACCAAGTCTTTTCAGACCAGCCCATTCCAAGTCCGAAAAGTAAAAAAAAATCTAATGGTAAATAATGGCTCTATGTCAGTGGAACATACGAGGTTTCCATTCAAACAGAGAACAGGTCCGGGTCCTTTTCAAGGAGCATAATTTAGCTGCCCTTTGTTGGCAAGAGACCAAACTTGGTAATGATTCTCCTAACTGTGGACAGAACTTTATTTTTCACAGATCTCCACCACCTGTAGGTGAACGTGCTCATGGTGGCACATGTATTATTGCGGCAAAGTCATTACTACAAAAAGTTATCCAATTAGACTCGATACTGCAAGCTTGTGCAACACAGATTTTCATCAACAAATGGGTCACTCTATGCTCTCTTTATCTACAACCTGGCCTAGAAACTCGATTGGTGGACAGAGCTGGCAATCCAAGACAATTAGAGGTTGAAGATTTGCAATCACTTTCAGACCAACTACCTCAGCCTTTCATTCTGATGGGGGATTTCAATGCAAATGTGGGGGGAAGGTAGGTGTGATCACCGTGGGCTTATAATTGAAAGATTGTTAGATTGTAATGATGTAGTTTTAATGAACAACGGTTCTCCTACAAGGTTTGATGTAGCCCATAACTCCAGTCCAGCAATTGATCTTACAATATGTTCGTCGTCATTATGATTAGACTATAAGTGGTTAGTGGATGAAAATCTCTATGGGAGCGACCACTATCCCATCCATCTTAAGTATGTACAAAATACACCCTCCCCATCTTTACCCAAATGGAAGATAGAGGAGGCAGATTGGCAGCTGTATGAAAAATCTATCAATGTCAATCGTAAGGCCAATGAATTTCCTTGCCCCTCGGCTGCCTATGAATATCTCGCTAGTGTAATGATTGGAGAGGCAATGACGTCAATTCCTAAAACATCAGGGAAACCCCGTCGTCCACTGGTACCTTGGTGGAATAGTAAATGTGCCTTGACTAGGAAAATTGCAAGCGATATCGAAGGCGTCCTGTCTTGGTTAATAGAATAATTTACAAGAAAAACCTCGCCAAACAAAAGCAAGTTTTTAAAGAAGCAAGGAGGGAGTCCTTCGTTAGGTACGTATCAGAATTAAATTATAACTCGCCACTTTCTCTAGTTTGGGATAGAATCTGTAAATTACTAGGGAAATTTTCCCTTCTCCTTTACCGATTTTGAAAATCAACTTGGTAGTTATATCGGATGCAAGAGAGGTAGTAGAGGCCTTTGCTTGGCACTTTTCAAGCGTTTCAAACCCCAGTCACTACTCCCCTGAATTTCGCAATATTAGAAACACGACTATAGTTAATCTGCCTGTTTGTTCTAACTCTGAGGCATATAACCTTCCATTTAATATTGTCGAATTCGAATATGCCTTATCTTTGTCCTCTCCAACATCACCTGGAGAAGATGATATTATTTATGCAATGATTTCTCATTTACCTCTGGAGTAAAAAAAATTCTTTGTCGATGTTTTAAACGAATTCTGGTCCTCAGGGACTTCATACAAGTTGTGGAAAAAGTCTGTTATAAGTTCCTTTTTTGAAACCCTGAAAGGACCCTAGTCATCCCAAAAGTTATAGGCCTATTGCTCTTACCAGCTGTCTTCAAGATTTACGAACGAATGGTGAATTTTCGTCTGATATGGTTATTAGAAACAAAGAGCCTGTTGTCGAAGAGGCAATTTGGCTTCCACAAGAATAGAAGTACTTTGGACCCCTTATTATGTCTCACACGTGAGATTCAGAATGCTTTTGCAGTCCAAAATCAAACCATTGCTGTGTTCTTTGATCTGGAAAAAGCATTTGATACTACCTGGAGGCGTTTAGACACCTTAACGCCCCATACTTCGGGTGTGGAGTATGTCGTGAATTTCGAACTGATCATTCGAAATCCCCGCCATTTAACTTCACAAGTGTTGTGTTAAATTGGGGCAAGACTGAAGGATCTCGCGGGCGATTTGTTGAACAGAAAGCTGTCCAATACACGACAGTTTATGACGCAATTCCTAAATGCATGGCGGGGAAGGAGCGCGTCTTATAGAAAAGAAGACGTTATGAATTTTCGTTAATAAATATAATTCGCTGATCACTAGTAAGAGATAAATTATCTATGTATTTTTGTTCTAATAAGACAAGAACTCGAAAAGGATCCCTTTTCACTTTTGCAAACTTTAACACTAATTTGGTTACTCTAATCAAAATTCGGAACTCAACCTCCCTGAGTAGTAGTTCCCATATCTCTCCTGGGGGAATAGACCTTGTTTCTTCCCTCAGTTCCTGCACCGCCGCTACCACAGTTCTGATATTCGTTAGATCTTCCTCTTTGAAGGGAACAGGCTCTCCTGGGATTCCCAAGAACTCTGGACCTTGGCGCCAAAGAGGATTCTGCTGCAATTGCTGGATTGTTGCGCCCCTTGACAAGACATCAGCAGGATTCTGTTTGCTGGGCACATACTTCAATCTGAAATCACAAATCTGGCGGAGAAAAACAGCTTCCGCCACACGGTTAGATATAAAGATATTTTTGTTGTCCTTGGCATCCGGTGATGCCACCCATGCTAAGGCAACTTTGCTATCTGACCAGATACTAATTTCTTGCGGCTCTATTAGCCCTTTAATTGTTTTTGCTAGCCTACAACCTAACAGCAATGCTAAAAGTTCTAATTTAGGGATGGTAATTCTGAGCATCCCTTTCGGAGTGATTCTCATTTTGCTGGTGAGTAATCTTACATTACTTTCTTCATCTCTGACATATGCTACAGCACCGTATGCCCTACTACTGGCATCGGTGATATATGGAGTTCGGATCTTCTGACTCCTGCCGCTCTCGGAAATGTTAACTCACAGACTGATTTCAATTCTACTAGCAGTTCTCGCGCTTCTTTAGCCTTTTCCTTACATAACACGTCATCCCATCCAATCTCTTGTTCCCAAAGTTGTTGGAGAAACAGTTTTCCCCTAACAAATAAAGGACTGACTAGACCTAGCGGATCATAAATTGATACTAACAAAGATAGTACCCTACGCTTCGTAGGTACCCATCCCTCCCCCAATTCACGAATCCTCTCACTCTCTTTCACACACAGACGGTCGACGTCTCGAGCCCATCTCAGCCCGAGCACGCTCACATTCACAGGTTCTTTCCACTCTTTCTCGCTATCGAAGGCTATACTGTTTGTTGCCCACCCTTCTAACGGCATTCTGGCCCTATCCAAAATTGCGTGGACAGATTCTTGTTCTTTTTTCATCTCATCCAAACTGTCAAATGTACTGACATAGTTATCGACATAAGAGGACTTGCTTAATTCAGGTCTTCCTTCTAACTTAAAATGATGATTCAACACTTGTTGTAACAAAAAGGGACTAGCCGTGATGCCGAACACCACGACTCTGAAAGCGAAGGTCAGCGCTCGACCTGCTACCTCTCGCCTCAGGAATCTTGTATATTTGGCATCACAGGGATCTAACAGTACTCTATGAAATGCTTTGCTTATGTCTGCAAGCATGGCGTATTTATTCATTCGAAACTTTAGAAGCAAATTATAGGCCAACTCTACTAAATTAGGCCCAGGTAACAGGCATTCATTTAATGATTTATTATTCTTAGCTTTGGATGAGGCATTGAATACAATTCTAAGGGGGGTCGTGCAGCTATCCTTTTTAATGCCGAAATGCGGCATGTAGTATCCTTCTATTTTTGGATCTTTTACTTCATATATAAATCTTGCCTCTAGGTATTTGTTGATCACTCCCTGATATTGATCATAGTATTCCTTGTCTTTCTGAAATTTCGTTTGCAACGAATCCAGCTGTGCTACAGCATTTCTAAAGTTGGTTTCTGGCCTACCTTCTGAACGGAACGGCAAGCTAACCTGATATCCTTCAGGCTTCTTCGTTACACTCTGCGAAACCTTTCGCATAGCTTCCGCTTCACGGACAGTGTATTGTTCGGATGGGGCGATGCCTGAAGGATGTCTAAACGCCACCATTCATCCAACATCAAATGCAATTGGTTCGCTCGCGCCCTACATACCCTGAGTGTTCTCACATGATCTATCTTGTGACCTTCTAATAGCCACTGTGGCACTCTCCCATATGGCGACATGCCATTATGGGTCAGAAAAAGACTTATCCCATCGATCCTTTCTACTCCAATAATAAAATAATTAAAATAGTCTGCACCCACAAGAATGTGCACGTTTCTTAACTTATCGCTCTTACTGTCAGGATCTGCTAACGTGACTCCCATCCCCACTAGGTGTTATCTTACTCTTACATAACCTGCGTTATGAATCGGGACGTCTACGTTCTCGTGAACAACTAGTTTCATTCGAACAATTCTATTACCCATCTCTACCCGGCAACTCACTACGTCATACTGGCCACTGATTTCTGCTGAACCAAAGGGAGCAATGTTTAATGCCACTTTGCCTACCACTGGCAGGCCTAACTGCTTTGCAGTTTTAGCGGAGATAAAACTTCGTTGACTCCCAGTGTCCAAAAACAAGCGAACTCGTTTACTCCCCTGCTTATGACTGATCTCGGCCATGGCCGTTGGCAAAATCGTACAGGGAAGATCTACACTAGACGTTTGGGCTACTTTAGCGCTCTTACATGGTTGTGATTCTACTTTCTCTTTGGGCGGACGGGGGTTTCTATCGTGCTGCCTGGTCGTCGCATTTACTACTGGGCAGGAGGTTGTAGCTTGACTGTTACTTACTAAAATGGGATTACTTCGGGACGAAGTGGAGGGAACTGAATGTGCTTTTCTAAAGCTGCTATTATCACAAATGGAAGTATTATGATTATTTCCACAACTTTTACAGGAATTGGGGTTAGTGCATCTATCACTACAGTGACCTGACTGAAGGCAATTAAAACACAGGCCTTTTCTTAGTAGAATGCGGCGTCTGGCAGCCACATCACTTACTCGGCGGCATCCGTGAGGCGGGTGCCGTTCATTGCAAAAGGGACAAGAATTATTCTGCATAGGTTTCGTTTTGGGTCTAACGCTGACATCGTTATTCTTATCAGATTCTAATTTTTCGCCTCGCTGTAATGCGTCATCTTCCAACATGCGAATTATGAAGTCTATAGCTTCAAAAAATTCTTCTAAATTATAGTCACATTTTCTGAGGTGTTCGACCACCTTTCGATAGAGCTTACCTTCTGACAACTTCTGATTGATGAGGCTCATGACCATGCCATGGCCTATATCATTAGTACTGAGCCTCTTTATTTGCTCAATGATCACTGTTAACTCAAACCTGAACTTCTTCAGCTCTACGGGGTTCAACGAGGGTACGAAAATGTTGGCAAGTTTTCGATGCAAGATCACGAGCGTTTGGTGTACATTACCATATTGCTTATCTAAGAGATCTAACGCTACCTGGTAATTCGCGGCGGTTACACTTAGGGATTTAACGATCCTAAGCGGATCCCTGCCCAGAGTCCCTAATAAGTAAGTAAATTTGGACACGTCGTCCAAATCTGCCCTTCGATCCACGTGGATCGTGAACAATTCTCTGTAAGAAGCATATTCCTGCACTTTCCCTTCAAAAGTGGGGAGAGGCAGCGGTTTCAATTTGGGGAGGGAAACATTCCCTGTCTGAGTGACTTTCAGTTTATCGATTCGATTCAACAAAAGGGTAGAAGCTCGCACAGCTTCTGCTAAGGTTTGCCTGATTCTGGCATCTAAGTTAGATTCTAACTTTATGACTTGACGTTTGTACAGCTCTCGAAGCTGACCTTCTTCTTGTCTCAACTGTGTGACCAAATTTTGGTACACGCTCTCAGAATACGTTTCTACTAACGCACGCTGTGATTCGGCAAGTAAGTCCGTGGTGAGACTCATCGAGGCCTCGAAGTGAACAATCATAGCCACTGCCATTTTGTATTATTTACTCTACTTCTTAGGGGGGTTTTTGCAAACTAGGAAATGAGGATTTTTCTTACGTTAGGAAGACGGGGTGCAAAGACTAGTGACACGTGGGCTAATTGCACATCGGAACAAGCTGAGCCTAGTTATTTTGTCTGTCTCTCTCTCTCCTGATTAATCTCATTAAACGATTGAGGAATGCGTTACGGATTTCTGAATCAAAATGGACCCCGTCCCTTTGTTTGCCTTCGCGGTAGGCACGAGAGTTCATTGGCAAGTGTCGGACTCCGTACCAACTTCTTTTGTAGCAGTATTTGGAGATTCTCGCATTAAAGTTCTTTACCTTCTTGACATATTCAACAGAATTTACAGTAAAACGATTATCAGGGAGATACTCTCTGATCTCTGCGTCGCAGATAGCAATTATGTCACAAATTTTCCTCAAGCGTTCAATAAGAGTACGTAAATTATCCCAAACGGTTTTGGGGTGATCGTTTGCTAGGTCGTTTCCTCCTACATACAACACCCAACTCATACCGTCTCTGCCAGAATGATAGACTACTATCTAAAAATTGACTGACCAGACCTCCTGGCCTTCTAAAGATCTCAATCTGGTTATCTGAACACTGGGGCAGATTTGGTGGGAGCTGACTGTGTCCTATCAGGGCTACCCTATAGACCATATTTTATTGAAATTTCCCTTCAAGCTCTAGAGCGCACTGGTTCATCCGGTTCGAAGGACCAAATGTCGGGAATTTCTACGACTTTTATTTTATGATTCGTGCCCGGATGTTCTGGGCAGATGACAAGGCCTTGAGGAGGCGCGCACTCTAAAACTCTTAGGGTGAGATACAATAAAATTTGGTCAACATAACAGTTTTATTACGAAAAATAAACATTTAAATACATTAACAGAACACCGAAACTAAAGTTCCTAGCAAAATTCCACAGTACACGCAGTTTCGTACTGCTTTTACTAATTTAATACAAATACATGAAAATTCTCATGGCCTTTGTATGTTACAGCACATAGGATCTTTGAGGTCACGTGCTTGTAAAGCACTAAGTCCACAACTGGACGAAAAATCTGCACAATACGAGACCCATTGACTAAATGTCACAAACAAATAACTTTCTTGCACTGGCAGCTTTCATTTGCTGCATAAATCGAGTCCCTCATCGCAGGGATGACACATATATACGTGGATAAAGTTAACTTACTGTTAAGACGGAATTCGACCTAGCATGGCGACGGCTGGGAGTCGGAGAATTGAGAGACACACAAATTTTTACGGTACTTACACGGATCAGGTTCTGGGCAGGAATGACGCGTCACTTCGCCCTTCTTCAAAGGAAACTTACGCTTTCCCGCGTGAACTACAGAATCCTTGTAATTCAGGAGGGAATCATCGATTATTTCGACATTACGTATATTACTAAATCTATTTTATTCTTGAATGTGAAATATGACTGTTACGTTATTATTTAAGATCAATGAATTAACTTAAAGTTCTGGCTGAAGGCCGTAATCTGCAAATTCTTTAATGACTATGGAGTCCTTGGCTCCAAATCTAACATATATAAATTATTTCTTACTAGTTGTTAGCGGATTATATTTATTAACGAAAATTCATAACGTCTTCTTTTCTATAAGACGTTCCCCGCCATGCATTTAGGAATTGCGTCATAAACTGTCGTGTATTGGACAGCTTTCTGTTCAATGAATCGCCCGCGAGATCCCTCAGTCTTGCCCCAATTTAACGCAACACTTGTGAAGTTAAATGGCGGGGATTTCGAATGATCAGTTCGAAATTCACGACAACAACAGACATTGTAAGCTCTATTTATCATAGTACGCATTGAATTAATTTTAAACAACTTTGGTGAAAAACTAAGATAATTCAATCCCAAGCCAGTAAAAGTACTTTTCCTATAAACGGAAGTCTCAAATTTACCTCTATTTCTGTGTACCTGAACATCTAAAAATGACAACATATTATCCTGTTCTGTCTCACAAGTAAAAGTAATATTAGGATGACGAGAATTAAAATATTCAAAAAATAAATCCACGTGTGAACGTTCCTTAAACACAAGGAAAGTGTCATCCACGTACCTACGATAATACAAGGGTTTGAAAGCAACAGGGCATTCAGACATCCAAATCTTTTCACAATAACCCATGATATTGGACAGATTGAAACTTTGGGTAGACAGTTGTACGGTCGGCGAAGGGGTGCAGAGTTTTTGGACATATACAAAAGAGCTTTAACACATAATCGGTATGGTTATCTATTAGTGGACTTTGCTCTGTCAACACTCAAACTGTTACAGCACAGAACGAATATCTTCGGAGAGAACGAATACCAAATCGTGCACAAATATGATTGAAGAACAGTTCCAACTACTCAGGAATTTATATGAGAATGTGACGCAACCTAGCTGTTTTAGCGGTGTGAATGCGCTACTTAAAGCAGCGACGAAGGAGGACAGGAATATAACTAAAGTGGACATCACACGTTTTTTACAGGGCCAGCCATCATGCACCCTACATAAAACCACACCCAAATGTTTCCTTAGGAGGAAAATCATATCTTCTAAACCTTGAGCGTGGCCAGCACTAAGCTGGCCGACATGTCAAAACTCGCTCCATACACGAAGGTTATAAATATCTGCTATTCTTCATTGACCAATTTTCAAGATATATACGTGTCCTCCCTCTGAAAAAAGAAAGACAGTGTCACAGTGCATGATGCTCTAAAAGCGTTTCTAGAATCTAGCAATTTTTCAGGACTGTCCCGTCTGAACAACGACGAAGGTAGGGAATATTATAACAATCATGTGATGAAAAATCTAAAAAGTAGGAACATGTTGTTATATAGTGTCTACTCACGGGAAATTAAAGCTTCTATAGCTGAAAGGTTGACCAGAACCATTAAAAACCGAATATACAGATACCTTACACACAAGAACACATTAAAATATATCAATGTTCTGCGGGACATAGTCGAGAGGATAACAATTCACTGCACAAGAGTATAGGGAATGGTCAGAGGCCCAAGGAGGTGCGAAGAAGAAAAATATATTGAAGAGTCACAAAGGCGGTGCTATTCTGTCCGTATTACTTCCTTTAGCAGCCAGTTTGATAGGAAGTCTTTTTAAATATGAAAATAAAAAAAATGAAGGAGTTCTACATTATACTAGCCATCATGTATGAGAGGTTAACAAAAGGTCGGGAAACTTGTGGGAACAGCTTCGGCAAAAACAACAACGACAATGTTAATAACTGTCATGGTAATCACTCTATAGCAAAGAAAATTTATCTTCTTCAAGCAGGTCTGCGGCAAGGAGAAATTCCCGCACGTGTTTCAGACGTCTGTTCTCATGATTGTTTGAGAATACTCAGGTGTGTTATAGAACTCCAGCACATGGGCCGTCATCAGAAACGCTGCATATTATGATGCAAAATTTTGTCTAGATCCTTCTAAAATGTTCCTGTCAAGGGACAATGACGTTAGCTGGTTAAGCTTCGCTCTTTTCAGCCCCGCCCCGAGATTGATGTATATGACTCAGGAAGTAAAGAGAATGAGACCATCAGAGATAAGAGAAGAAGGTAAAGACATAGGATAGAGAGGAAGAGGATGCACGAGAGAGAGTGTGAACAGAAACAAATTAGTCTGCAGTTCGTAGTCTGAGAGAGAGAGAGGTCCTGACTCCCGAAGTCGACAACATAACCCTTTCAGAGAAGAACCGTCCTACAAGTGGTTTTGAGGAGTAACCTGCCCTCCAAGTTTCAAGACTATGACATTTTTTCCTGCAGTACGAGGTCAAGAAGCCATCTGAAGTTTCTACTGTCCCCTTTTGTGAAGCCCTCGCTCTGAGCACTGATTTTGACAGCTGCAAAACTGATGAGCAAGTATTTCCCCATTTTACATATTGTCAGAGTTAATGTTGCTATGTAAATAGGAGAAACTATTCTGCATTTATCTTTGTTAATAAGCTTGTAAATAAACTTCTGTTCTGTTTGAGTTACTTTCTATATTCGTATCCCGAGTTTCAACTGTTGGTGTTGAATCCTTTTTGTTTATTATAATAAAGAACCTGAGCGGATCTCGGTCCCTAACAGTAACCATAGCGTCAATAGCGATTACAATAATAATACTAATGTTCTAAGGGACCCCTTAGAACATTATATATTCTCGCAATAGAGTTTTTCCTAACTAATAATAATGCAGGCAGTGAAGGCATCAGTGGGGGAGGTAGGGTAAACACAGATGCGGGTGACACATACATTCCTCTTAACGTGCAGAGAAGCACGAATTTTCCCATGAATGCTAAACCATTTGCACCTCCACCTCCTTTACCTCCCATTGGGGATGACTGTGTGAAGAAAAAGAAGGTAGAGCCGCTAATTTTGAATGTGCTCAACCACGAAGTTACCCACAAAAGAATAAATCTCAGTCTGACTAGTGTTATTCCTATATTGTTCAAAGATCATCGGATACTGTATGTAACAGCCTTAGTTAATCATGTGCATAATTCAGGCGCGATTGAATGGAATGAAGAAGGAGACCGGTCCCACCCGCTTAATGGATATAACATTTTAGATGTAGCTAGAGATTTCAAGGGAATAAGAAGACGAGTAACAGCAACACACCCAATTATGATTATTCAATCGAACATGGAGGTATTAGGGAATGGATGGTAAGAAATACTGCCATGAAAAGACAGATAGAAGCATGGCACAATTCGGTTAAGAAAGGAGGTAGCAGAACAATGAAGAACAGGGTAGCAAAGAAAAAGGGGGATGTTTGGCTGCCGTATTGATGAGTCACAAAATTATCAAAGGTGGACCCGTTCAATCCTGCGGGTGTGATAAACTCTCGAAGGGTGCAGTTGTATCAGCGTATCGCAAAATTATCAGAGATGAACCTGTCCAATTGTGCAGGAGTGATAAAGTTTTGAAGGGGGCAAAGTGTAGCATGAATCACGGTGGTGGAGAGAAGAGGAGAGGACGTGGAAACCCCTGCAAGTTTGAGTGCATTAGCGCATTAAGGCTCGCTGAGTGTTGATGTGCACTCGCCCATTTGATGTTTGAGATGGCTTCTTCACCTTGCAAGCTGGTTTTGGGGAGTTTATCCTAAACCAAGTTCAAGAAGGAGTGTTGCCTTGTTGTAGCCACTAACTTTGTAACATGTCGAAATTATGAATTAGTTGAAGACATCATGAGGGTTTACCCATACATGGACATCGCGGATCACCATTACAACAGAGCCAGGACTAGTTACGCTTCACTCCAGCACCGTGGGAGAGAAGGCACCACCATTCTGACAGTACCCGAGGGAGAGAATACGTTCGATGCTGAAGAACCCGACTTTCCCATCATCTTCACATTGTTAACCCAATATGGAATTGGTGCACCCGTGGAAGACAATGAATTCGCCAAATCAAGTATAATGTATTCTAAGGATGAAGACCATGTGGAAAGGTTGCGGAACAATACGAGAGAAATGAGTTTAAAAATTCAATTAGAAAAGTATCGTGTGAAGATGTGAAATATGTCCTATTCCCTGCAAGGATAGGACAAAGTTGTTGCGTGAACTGTGTCTGGTTAAACCAATACCTACCTGACCTGTGATTATCTCCTTTGGCGAGGAGATGAAATGCCACGGAAAGGTCACATGTATAGTTGTCAAGGATTCAGTTTTATCCTTCATGGAAGAGAAGTGTGCGGGAGATTTGCAGTTGAAGGATTCATTTTCCAAATTTAGGCGTTTGGAAGTGATGGACACGGAGAAATTAAGCCTCAGGTTGAACTGAGCATAGCTGTGTGACCCGCTTATGTAAAAAAAAATGCTTGCCAACCTGTATATGTACATGTGTATGTATGTTCCATCATTTTGTATAATAAATACAATTAATTTTTTATACTTTTTATTCATCCCTTCTAAGCTGTGTGGTATATATGACCTGAATAATGTGTATTACCAGCTTTGTGTGTTCAGCATGTGTAACGATTACATCGTATATGTGAATAGCATGGTGTGCCTAGATTTGCTTCCTGAAAACCGGCCCTGTAAATTTATAAACAGTTTGGCCACTCCCAGAGCTCTATCACAAGAGGTAGAATATGAATTAGGTGTCATTGGGGTTACACTTCCAAATGAATACTATGCCGTCACACCAGAAGATGGAGATTTCACACTTCAGTTTAAAGTCACCGTAAATCAGAGTTTGACAACTTGTTCATACACTTTCATGAATGTTCCCGCTGTTGGCTTATTAGCGGGGGATATGAATAGATTGACTAGAGCATTCAATACAGATATTACAGAACAACTAGGAATGTTTTATGGTGCATGCATTCGGGGTGTTATGCGTAGGGCAGGGTTATTTTCATGTAATGATGATTTGAAGAGGATGAGACTCACATGCATGAATGCTGAGGTTGTGAAAGTAGGAGTTGTTTCAGTTGTTGTAAAGTTTAGTGTTAGGGCTGTGTGATTATTGGGGTTTAACATAGGAGTGCAGTATATGATTTATGGTGTGAGGGTGTTGAGAAATCACCACTCCAAAACTACTTATCTCGGTGATCACAGTATTGATTACGTTTACTTATATTCCAACATTATTCATCCCTCATTGCTGGGTGATAAAATTGTAAATATCCTGGACTGTTTCACGTTGGAATGTGGATGGGGTAGCGGTTCGCATAATGCAGTTTATAAATCTTTAAATAAAAATGTGGTAGATTAAATTTCCATTGGTGTGATGAATCAGAAGGGGGAGGACATTAAGTTTATTAAAGGTAAAAGCATGTCATGCACCCTTCATATAAGACTTGGATGAGCGAAATTATGTGCAGTACTTCGCCAGTATGACAGGTGAACACATTATATATGTGAGCAGCCTAGGCTGTTGGACAAGTACGTGAATAACTCAGCATCCAGGTTTGTGAATAGGTTACCTGCTCCTATGTTCCTACTGAATGGAAGCGAATATGAAGTGGGTCTAGCTTCGATCATGTTTGCGGGAGTTTATTATGCTGTATTATCAAGAGATGAAGAAGCCTCCCTCCAGTTTGTTACTAAACGCAGTAAAAATAACAAGCATGCTTATATCTGTAGATCGATGACAGCTGTGTTAGCGGGGACATGAAAAGACTGGTGAGGGCGCTTAACAGGGATATTTTTGAACATTTAAAAGTATATTTTGACAGCGAATACAAAAACGTTTTCAATAGTAACGATGTATTTGGTTGGGATGAAGACAGCAGGAGCATTATTATCCCTCACGTTAAATTCAGTAATAAAGTAGCCAGATTGCTGGGTTTTAAAAATAATACCGAATATGAAGTTTACGGCCCTGATGCGGTAAATGTACATCTCTTGGTTGATTCCTTACCAAATAATTCCAGTATAGATTATATGTATGTGTACACTGGTATAGTTCAACAGACTGTTTTTGGAGGGAAACTAGTAAATATATTGGATTATTTTACATTAGAGAGCGGTAAAGGGAAGTGGATACACAATACGACATACAAAGTGCTGAACACAAACATTCTAGAACAGATTTCGATCATCATCACCGACCATAATGGAAGGCGCATTCATTTCAATAATGACTTGAGCGTCACCTGTGTACTTCATATGTAAGTGATTACATAATAAAAATATGGAATGTTATTCCATATATATAAAAAACTAAAACTAAAGAGGTCAACCAGATTGCTTGCAGGAATGTGATCAGACCAGAGACGATAAAGTATTCTAAGATGACGTATACAATAAAGTAGGCTAAGATGACATGCCGTCACCTGTGGTCATTCATTTGTTTTGAAAACATTAGTCCAAGCTTCCTGCTTGAGACAACTACTGCGACCTATAATTCAAACGGCCTACGTGATTTGTAATCTGTATGTATGTTCATATGTTCGAGCTACTGTCTGCTTCCTTTATGATTGTAACCGAGATGGGAGTCAGAATAGAGTTAGCCATCATCATTGGCAGACCTGTACATTTTTACCTAAGCTTCATCATGCAGAACAGAATTAGCCATCATCATTGGCAGAAGCGATCAAGCCATCGTCATTAGAAGACCTGTACAATCCTACCTGATCTTCATCATGTAATCTCAGAGAATATAAGTATTTTTTATACTTCGTGTTTTCTACTAGAAACCTCACATCAGAAAGAAGAGATCACCATGAGTTTAACACATCGTCGTCACAACCAAAGCAGATACCGACTTTGTAAGTTATCAACAAAACCCAAGACACTCCAATGAGTACGGAAGTGCATAACCAACCGACTTAGCGTAAGCTTATCGCAAGTCTAACATTACCTCATAGGGCGCCTTATTATACAAGGCAACAGCCCTAATATTGGTGGCAGCATCTAATAAGAACTCTACAACGTCTTCCGAAGAAAAACCAGAATGACGAATAATGTATCATCAGAAGTCAATGACAACGAAAGCAACAGATTCTTCATGCAACTTAGTATCATCATTTAGTGAGCGACTTCAGAAAACAACAAGAACTCTTCAACGTCTTCCGAAGAATAACGAATAATGTATCATATCAGAAGTCAACGACGACAAAAGCAAGAGATTATTCAAGCAACTTAGTATCATCGTTTAGTGAGCGATTTCAGCAGTGCATAACTTCAAGAAACAAACCCGCCATGTCTTCTTCCTACGGCAACGCAAGCTTCGTCTCACATTAGAATCATTCAAGAAAACATCGTTATTGAGTGTTTCCGGCACTTCAAGAAACAAACCGAACGCGTCTGCAGCATCGGATCTTCAAGGGCTCGAATCATCCAAACAACGCGCACGGGGGAAACTCAAGCCAAACCAGGTCATCCCCTAAACAGAGAAGGAGGGCCAAGGCCGTGTGTCATTATCAGAACACCGTGACTTCCCACAAAATCAAGCTAAGTACAATTTTTTTATTCATTTGGAGTAACTGAGTGTTTCCTTTACAGGTCGGATTTTCGTTATTCCTGTGGCTGAAGTTACGAGACATTCTTAATCTTACTTTTTTACAGGAATTATCTACATCATTGGGATTTCGCTACTGCGAGTTTTTATCTTTGAGTTTCTGTTTCCAGAAGTTCTACTGAAATAACATAATCATATACTGTGTTAATTTTATCATTTTGGGTGATTATTAATTCTTTACGTAACAAATCATATTAAAAATTGAATATGCGTTTACGCAGTGGACGTCTGTATTTATACAGATGCATGGATAGGATAGTTAGCCACCGTAGTGATAAGAAAACACACAAAACAAGTGGAACCCCCGTACAAATCTAGATAAATTAGAGGTAACACTATTTCGGGTCAGGACAATAAAGACTCCTGTGCAAGGTCCCGATCGCAGTTTTAGCCTTGAGTTTTTTTAGTTATATGCATAAAATATCGAACCTCAATGACTCAACTTAACTTTAAAAAATACAGCTGGATGGCAAGGAATAACATGTCTACAAACACTTTCATTAGGTTAACATGCTTAACATTCATATAAACAAATCAACAAAATGTCTAAATGCGCTGACCTGGATCCCTCACTATTTCAAATTTTAGCAAGGAATGAAGTAAACCACAGCAAGTACACGATAACGCAGTAGAGATAACTTGTTTTAATAGTAATCGCTCAATTCTGTATAGTTCAAGTCATTCATACGTTCGTTGCTTTATAAACTAACAGCAACATAATGCTAAAGCACACAATACGTTGCCGATGGTAATAAAGAGAAGAATCCTAATTATTATCGAAAGAAATAGGTAAACAGTAGCCCTAAAAATCAGAAATTAAACAAATCAAGCTTAAGCAAACTTGGTTACTGTGTCATCTAGTCAGACGGTCAGGGTCAGTTAAATCTGCTGAGTGTTCAAAGCATAGCACATTCCACACAATAAGCGACTCTAGCAAGCGGGGAAAAGCGATGTTGGATCATTCAGGCCAATACCTTTTTGAATTAAAAAGGAATTATCCTATGAATCACATGACCGTATCAAGTAATCAGAGCAGGTTCTCGTAATTTTAATGCAATAAGTACGGGTGGATTAAGCCAGACTGTACGCGCCATAAAAATTAGAATATCTTGTTTTTATTCCTTTAGTCCACGTAATATCCTGTATTTACGGACACACCGTCTGTTGTTCGAACTTCCCTATTGAGAAGTCCGGATAAGCGAGCGCTTACAGATACCTCTATAGTTATAAAAAACATTATCTTACTTACTGTCAAATATGGCGTGTTTATCAAAGGAAATTCTATAAACCTTCTAACATATTAAAATCCGTTTTGAACAAAAAGAGACAGTTAATCAAATAATAACTTATATAGAGGAACCAATTATTTGTCTCATAAATCGTGATATTGTTCAACGACCCAACAGAATTCTCCCACAACCGCAGTCGCAGTTTGCACGCAAAATCTCGAGACGCATGCACCCTCGAATGTCTTAGTGCGTGTAAAAAGACTTTGCTGGGATCTGAAATTTTAATCCCTCCCGACACTCTGAAATATAACGATTTCCGCAAACAAAGCCCTATACATGGTTGACTCGCAGCAACAAGAAATCCACAAAACCTATACATATAAATATCGCATTTTTTTTATTGTTGCTAATTTCTAATCACGCCCAACCAGTCGTAGATGAATCTCTCTTATACTCTATCTAAAGTAATATCCGTAAAGTCATTCAAGCAGAGGTGATTCAGCAGAAATTTTTTTTATCTTTTATCTGAATACCAGGATGTTTCTCCACTAGCGAGTGATCTCTGGGGCAAAACGGATGTAATTTAACACAAAATACGGTCTAAGGACAAACATAAAGCTATATACGTACCTTCGTATAGACTCCCAATGAAATTTCAAAATAGAGATAAATGACGAAGTTGAAAAAATGTTAGTAATAGGAGTCATTAGGAAATCAAATAGCCCATATAATTTTTCCCTCAAACGTCATACCATAAAGATCGGACTTGGCGTATCGGCGTAGATTTCTGTCGTTTAAACAAGGAAACGATTCCCGATCATTTCCAGTGCCATGTATCTTTGTTAGATCAGAACAAATTTTTCACCAGCTGGACTTACTTAAAGGTTTTCACCACATACCATTAGCTAAGTGAGTGGCCTCATCACCGCCCTCAAGCACACTCCGGGGACATTATCAATTACGTATGCCTCCAGCTTACGTCGCGTCCCAATTACAATATAGTGTTTGGAGACTTTTAGGGGATACCCTACATGCCTATGGTTGGTCTTGTAATCGTTTCTAATACCTTAGAAGTACATTCACATAAACTAGAGCTAGTGCTACAGAGACTAAGACAAATAATCTCAGAGTAAAATATCTAATGTGAGTTTTAAAAAAACCGAACATGTTTATTTACGTTTTATGTGTCTAGTCAAGGTCTTAAAAAGTCCATGGAAAGGTGTCGGCTCTTCATAACTTTCCGGTATCTATTAACGTAAGAGCTAGGGATACAGCACTTTTGTGCTGTAGTGGGTATTACAATCGTATGTAAATATGTAACTCTTCAATCATAACAGCTCCTTTAACAGATCTTACGAAGAAGGGCGTAGATTTATTATGGTCTAAAAAGCATCAACAGGCGTTCAATATCTTAAAAGCGGAATAATGCAGCTCAACTATCTTAAAATTCCTGATTTAAATAAGGAACTTTTTTTTTATTGCAACAGACGCCTCAGACCAGGGGGTAAGAGGGGTACTACTTCAGCAATATGATAAACAGTTCTTCCTATAGCTTTTTTATTATTCACGTAAACTAAAGCCCTCTGAAGGTAAATATGCAGTAATAGGCAAGGAAGGGCTAGGTATCTTTAACTCACTAGTACATTTTAAGTTCATAATCTACGGCTATCCTGTTAAAATCCTTACTGACCATAAGTCCCTTACCGAGTTTTTTCAAAGGCTTTAATCACAGTCCCAAAGGAACTCGGCGGCATATGATCATTTAGTTCTTTGGAGCCAAGTTAAGATATCTACCTGGAAAAGCAAATATCATAGCTGACGCATTATCCCGCAATCCCGCACCATACTGCAAAGAACCATTAATTGGACTAAAAGATATAGAAACATCCGTGCCTATTGTTAAAACCGTATCTAAACAAGAAAATTCATTAACCCAAGAGATCGCAAGCATTGAATATCTGGGTTGGAGCGCCGAACTGTTACAAACTGAACAAAACAAGGGCCA
Organism: Macrobrachium nipponense; assembly: GCF_015104395.2. NCBI lineage: Eukaryota > Metazoa > Arthropoda > Malacostraca > Decapoda > Palaemonidae > Macrobrachium > Macrobrachium nipponense. The sequence goes on from NC_087203.1 coordinate 3,496,192, forward strand.
GCAGCTAAGCAAAACAATAAACACTTCGAACGGAAACAGGGTCAGCAGCTAAGCAAAACAATAAACACTTCGAACGGAAACCCTAAAGCAAAAGTATATTTAAAGTATGTGTATCAGAATTATGTAATCAAATGTAATATTATGTAGGTCTGTGACGAGGAAAACCCGAAGAACACAGCAGGTGACTAACGACCAGGTAGTAGTAATAATCTCTTTCATACCAATCGTCCTAAACTGGTTGCATTCCGTCATCCAGGGTTCTCTATTATGTCACAGAAAGCCAAATCACTGTTTTACTGGCCTACAATGCTTACAGATATAAAAAGCACATAACTAATTGTAACACTTGTCATGAAAACAAGGGATACACTAAGACACCTGTCAGTTTAGGGGCCTATCCTGTGCCAAATCAATCCTTGAAAGAATATACGTAGAATTATTAACAGAATTACGAGTCTGACAGAGGAAATAAACACTTCTTAGTGTTAATAGTTCCCTTGACACGTTATATAGAATTAATAGCACTAAAAACAAACACCGCAATTGAGTGCGCTAGGAATATTTATGATGGTGCGAAATTAGGTAAACATGGAACTTCAACACATAATAATCTGTGACTCGGGTGGTGTAAATCAATAATAATCTCCTTAACTCGTTGTGTGAATTCCTTTCCATTAAGAAAACCAATACTATATTTTATCACCCAGAGTCAATCGGTTTGGTAGAACGGATAAATAGGAAAGTGTCAATGTCTTACGAGTTACAACTCGTGATATTGGATCCGAACTGGATTATAGCGGTTCTCGCGGTTTTAAATATTATTCATATCTTGTATCTATAGAAATGATACCGCAAGTAGCCTTATACGGTACACCGCTAGAACACTTTTTCCAACATATTCAAGCCAACCATTAATTTATCAAATATAAAATAAATAAATAAATAAATAAATAAAATAAAATAAATAAATAAATAAAATAAAATAAAATAAATATGGATACAAGTGGAGCCGATATAATACATTCCGTAAGAAGTCGGAAGGGTTACAAATTATAATAAAAAAGGAATCACGATAAAATCAATAAGCAAAACGTAACCATAGGTTAATAAAATATCCAAATATATATGTGTAAAGATTTGAACGCTTTAGTTTAGTATTCCATTCAGTATTCTAGGGATATTAATGACAAATAAGCTAAAAGTTCGAACACATATCAAAACCTAATGGCATATTGTCTGTCCCGGTGATTTATATTCGTAGTCAATGAAAAAAAAAAATAAAATAAAATAAAATAAAAGAGATTTTAAAGTCAGGAAGTCTAGAAGCGAAAATGTATATCTATAGAATAATCCTATATGGATCTTACTGGGTAAATAACATATAAAGAGTTTGTATGGAAACCTCTTTTCATTAGTTTGAATAAGAAATATCTAATTTAACGTAATTACATTTATTATACAATCATGCAGATTTCCAACATGAAACTTATATATTGTTCAATTTTGGTACTGTTTTTTTCAGGCATTCTTCTCGTGTGGGTGGAGTATTAAAACAAAAAATACCAATTTATTACTAAAGTCGTATATTACAGCAAGTAACGTAACTCTTAAGCTGGTGATGAGGTCATCAGTCTAGAAGGTGCATGGCGCGTCTGCCAAATCATCATTGTTCCTTTTAACCTCAATAAACCGGTTGCAAGGCAGGTTGGCTGGAGAGAGGAATGCTTAGCCCGAACTTCTCATCGGCGAGGCAGACGTTAGGTACAAGTGTCTATCCATATGTGCAATGCAACTTTAGTTTTAAGGAATTGCAATCGTTTTTAAATTAATGAGCAAAATAAGCAAACAGAATTTCTATAACATCAATATGAACTAATTTTTTCTGAACCTCATAGACAATTAGAGTCAATAATTCAGCTTATGACATTGGTAAACGGACATTTAGAAGTATCAAGTCATGGATATGAAAATATTTACTTGCAACATTAGTCTATCACAATTCAAGTAAATCGCATTCATGGGAAAATGTCACATTTTCTTGGAAAACACAAAGTTTATATAGAAATTAGTTACATAGTGGGTTCTTTCATAGTATCTCCTGCCTAAAAATTAACCTCAGAGGATGCGCGCGAGAAAATTGAATATGAAACTTTTGTTAGGGGCACATAGGATCGGATTTTATCACAGCTTAATTTCAGTTAGCATAGAGAAATACAGAATCATGATTAATATTCTCTTTAACTCTTATGTTGCCTGGCAATCTTACAAATAGCTCCGTTTTCCACTTCTTTGTCTAGCAACTTACTACCAGTAATATCCAATTTTCTTGGGATTCGTATTGATATCTGTTTTTATTTTTTTATAATTATGGATATTTTTACAGTCATCAGAGACATGGATAGGTTCACTTATTGTTATAATGCCATGGATAAAAAAAGTTTTGAATTCCATAAAATATCAGCGAATTCATGTGGGTTAAGTCTGGTTCTTAATGGCTTTCTCCCTCCCATATTTGGATATTGTCTGAATTTACTTTGCCCTTGTGACAAGTATAATTTCACTTGCAGGCTGATTAATGGAACCTGGTTACAGTATCCTGCAGTACGAGAGTTTCACATAGCAACTTCAAAAACCCGTTCGTCGCTGCGGACGACTGTAGTGAAGTATCAACCGCCTACAATGTGAAAGGGAATAAGCACCATCATAAGTGAACAAGCTTATTTCATAGACTTCTTGGACCGACACCCGTATCCCGTCGTTAATCTTGTTTTAATGCGGAATGCTCTGGCGGCTGTCGGAAATCAACTACAAAAGGGATATACTTCCAACAATTACGACCAGAAGGATATTCAACTCTACGTTGCTGGCGAAGGACTCGTGCTGGGAATGATTTTATTCATCGTGAACGTATTCGTGTTGCTTAGGATGCAGAGAACAAGTATGAGGCCAAAATAGAACGTTGGACCCTGCCCAGGCAATTTTCCCCTTGTTTTAACCATTTGGAATTGGCCATTTCATTTGGCTATAGGTGGTTGTCTGGAACTGTGTAATGGACGAAAAGTTGTTCGAAACGCTAGAATGTGTAGTGGGTATCACCTCAGTCATGTATCTCATATATAAAGTATCAGTAAAGAATCAGTATATGAATCAATAGGTCTTATTTGAAGAATATAGAAGTTAATCAAAGAATCGAAATATATCTGTGCGTGTACGCACTAGGAATCTGTTTAAAGTGCACCTAGATTAATCACTTAGATTAGTCATTTATGTGAATCAGTTGTATAAAGTGCACATATATTGATCATAATTATATGAATCCATATACATATGTATAAATAAATCAGGTAGCCTATAATCAATCTGTTACCTTTTATCTTACCAATAACTGCAGTTATATATGAGTTAGTATATGGATTAATGAACCAGTTATATAAAAGTCAGCATAAAAAATTAATAATTTTTATCATGTTAATCTTTATTCTATGCAATTATCAGAGTACATTAGTATTTTCTGTAGCATATGTATCTTAATGAGATGAAGTGAAAAACTGTATCAGTATATATCACGTGATCACTATTATTTACGAATATCATCATATGCATATTGTGTCTTATATCTTATTACTTGAATCTGTATTTGTGTACACCATGAATTTCTTTTTTTACTTATAAGTATTTTTTATATATCTATATATATTCACATAGTGTCTGTATCACACTCCTATAAGTCAAATGCAAGTCAAGCTTGAGTAATATTCAGTGGTTGGTTTTGTAGCTGACCGAGCTTTTGTGTAAGTGATTACATAATAAAAATATGGAATGTTATTCCATATATATAAAAAACTAAAACTAAAGAGGTCAACCAGATTGCTTGCAGGAATGTGATCAGACCAGAGACGATAAAATATTCTAAGATGACGTATACAATAAAGTAGGCTAAGATGACATGCCGTCACCTGTGGTCATTCATTTGTTTTGAAAACATTAGTCCAAGCTTCCTGCTTGAGACAACTACTGCGACCTATAATTCAAACGGCCTACGTGATTTGTAATCTGTATGTATGTTCATATATTCGAGCTACTGTCTGCTTCCTTTATGATTGTAACCGAGATGGGAGTCAGAATAGAGTTAGCCATCATCATTGGCAGACCTGTACATTTTTACCTAAGCTTCATCATGCAGAACAGAATTAGCCATCACCATTGGCAGAAGCGATCAAGCCATCGTCATTAGAAGACCTGTACAATCCTACCTGATCTTCATCATGTAATCTCAGAGAATATAAGTATTTTTTATACTTCGTGTTTTCTACTAGAAACCTCACATCAGAAAGAAGAGATCACCATGAGTTTAACACATCGTCGTCACAACCAAAGCAGATACCGACTTCGTAAGTTATCAACAAAACCCAAGACACTCCAATGAGTATGGAAGTGCATAACCAACCGACTTAGCGTAAGCTTATCGCAAGTCTAACATTACCTCATAGGGTGCCTTATTATACAAGGCAACAGCCCTAATACATATAAGACCCAGATAGGGAGGTATGTATAAAACCTGCATTCTTTTCCACCATTACGTTATTCATTTTCGCGAGCTTGTGTAATTAAGAAAGCTCAAACGAGCGCTCTGCTTAATAGTCAAGGGAGAGATTAAAAGTTTTTTTTAAACAGGTATGAGGGTCATCTTCACCCCACCCTCAGAGGTCAAATATAAACCGTTGTTCTTGTCCAAACTCTTATGAAAGGGAGCGGGTCTAGAAGACATTTCGGTTTTCTATCCGAATCATAGAAGAGGTGGAGGCGTATTTTCAGCCATAGCCGGCATTGCATGCAGGTACTCCCTTTCCTGTTCAATGCAATTAAACCTTCAGTTAAAGAGTTTGGTAGATTGGTGCTTTCAGATGTAGTGAATGGCCAGATGCCCCTGAGGGAATCTTTAAAAAGGTATGGGGTGACAGCTCTCAAAAGTACAGGTAGACGCATTCTAAGCGGTAGTGGGAGGGTCGACAGGAAAAGGTTGGGTGGAGTGAAATGCACACTCACTCGGCCAGCTACGAAGATGAGGAAGAAGAGGAGAAAGAAGAATGGATGGGTTAAATCGAGAAGTAAATATAACAAGGATGTGAATGATCTTCTTTAGTTCATTCACCTTTTGTCAGCGGGCGCGCGCACACGCATTCTCTCCCTCTTGCAAATTTTGTGAAATGGCAGGTGTGGTTCCACGATATATGAAGAGACAATGTTCCTGTCTCTTCATATATCGTGGGCATCTCAGAATTGTTCCTGAATGTGAACAAACGTAGGATTATAGAAAGTTCAATTAATTAGAAGGAAAGGTTTGATTTCACACCTAGCAACAATTCTATAAATCAAATCCTTAGTGATAACTATGTCGAGTTTCGTATTAACAGTGTCACGGGTTCCTTCTTGGATTGGTCGAGTATAGCTTTGGAATTATACGTCACGGTGGTTAAGGACTGCCGGATGATGCATATGTTGCACTCGTTAACGGTATAAGCAATGCACTTTTTAAATGCGTCTCTGTCTTCTTGAAAGTTGGTGGAATCATGTCCTGTTTTTAACTACCAATCATACATAAAAATGCTCAAGAGTGTGAAAACCAGCACGCTACCGACTTTTGGTATGGGCGGGTTTTTCTACGATGATTTTCACGCCACGCATGGTGTTACACAAACCTATACAGCTGCTTCTTTCAGACAGACGGGTAGGTGGGAAACTTGGGTGATGAGCTCCGTTAAGACGAGAGGAGTTCACAAATACTTTCCACTCCTTATAGATCTAGCGAGTATAGACATGTATTTGTTGGATTCCGTGGATTTGAGGATTGGCTCAAAATGGCTAATAACAGCGCTCACTTAAACAATCTCAATATAGAAAAAGCCAAGTTGTGGATTGATTAGGTTACCCCCCATTATAGCGCCATGTCTGCTTTAAACACAGCTCTAGCAGTTAACCCAATACAATATATATTTGATAAGACTTTGTATAAAACATACATTATTGGGCAGAATGAGGATTCCATTCTAATAGATCAACCTTTCAATACCTGTACACCTGAAAAGATTACATTAGCTATGATTGGTATGCAAACGTTTTCGGGGAATTATGCGGCCAATAGTTTGTACTTTGGTGCATGCAACTTGAATAGCATGCACATCACTGTTAATGGGAATACAATGTAGTATATCAACTGTCGTTTTTTAATACTGTCACACAATTGTTTTACAAGATGCAGAAGTCAATAGGAGGTGGTCATGATAACCTCGTCACGGAAGAGGTTGAAGATTCAATGCCGGTTAACATTTCAGCTAGTTTGAGAATATCTAAAACTGGGGAACAGTTGCCCCTCATCCTTGCATGATTTTATTGTTTAGAGACACCAAGGGTTTTTTAACAACTGATTCGGATAGAGCCGTTCAGTGTGATAGGGGTTTGGAGAGTATGGAATACGAAATAAATTAAGACTGTTTTACAAGGTTTGCTAGGGAGCGTTATAAAATATTTAGGTGTGTTCGCTTTGGATGAAGTGGGTATGTTCATCATACCTGTGAATAGAATTAAACCATTAGTTTTTTATATCTAATACTCTGCCTTCAACTTCTAGTATTGATGTTGTTAGGCACTGGTTGTGTTTTTATATTGACTGTTCAGGCGGCTTCTTGACTTTTCCCTGCGCTAATTTGGGATTTTTCCTTTGCCAGTCCATAAGGCAGATATAGCCAGATAAATCATATAAGTGCTGTCTTCACACTGTTTTCTTCACTCACTATACAAGTCATAGAGGGTTAAAATCAGTTTTGTCATTGATGAACGGTGTCTTCTCACTGTGTCATTTGGAAAGTAATGACAGGTGGGTAACGGAATACTATTTCAAGTACGTGTACAGGCAGTCCCATCTCGGGTTACGACGGTCTCGGGTTACGACGTTCCGAGTTTATGATGCTTTTCAATTATATTCATCAGAAATTATTTCCAGGGTTACGACGCATGTTCCAGGGTTACGATGCATATTCCAGAGTTACGACGCCTACAAATGCTGATCTGACAGATGAAATATGACACCAAAAATGCAAAATAATCAATATTTAAAGGTTTTTTTTAATGAAATATGCAATAAGAATGCAGTTTACATAGTTTTGAATGCACCTAAAGCATTGAAAGTAAGCTTTTCTTAGGGTTTTTGACAATGTTCCGGCTTACCCGGGGACTGCCTGTAATTCTAAAGGATGAAATGTTCTCATTGGAGTTCTGGTAGTAAACGGGCTGTCTCATACAAGGAGTGCATGTATTTGTTAAATAAAAGGTAATAATCGTTTTTGATGCTGTTAAAATATACTATATAATTATTTTTTATTTCTTGCGAGCATTTGGTTGTTCTAAGTCCCATTATTCTCTTCCTTAGGATGAGCGGGGAAAGGAGGGGTTGTTCCACACGGGGCACATGCGGAGGATGAACGTTGAACAGTACAAGATAATGAATTTAGAAGATTGTGGTTTATTTATTGTAAAATTGTTTAGCAGTTTGAAGTTGGTGATAAGGAGTGGTGGTGGTATTGTTTTTTAATGTGTCTTGGGAGAAATGCATGAATCTGACTGTTGTTAATGTGAACCGTTTTATGTAATAAAAATATGTGAATGGTCATAATTGGGTTTTATTACCTTCATTCTTTATTGTTCAACCTTACATAGAGTTTAATTATATTAGGTTAAGGAGTTTAGAAATCTTTTCATACTCATACTGTCACGTGATATGACATGTTGTGCACCTGGCAGTGAGTCATGGAGAAAACGGTTTCTGTTGTGGGGGCAGTTGCTTATCTGAATTTGAATGGAGTTTAGAAATCTTTTCACATTCATAATATCATGTGATATGACATGTTGTGCACCTGGCAGTGAGTCATGAAGAAAGTCAGGTTAAAGGACTTATAATTTATTTTACTCATATTCATATCTTTTCATATACTCACATGGGTTAGGTTAGGTTAAGGGTCTTAGAATTTGTTTCTCATATTCATATTTTTCATATACTCGTGTGGGTTAGGTTAGGTTAGGTTAAGGGACTTAGAATTTTTTCCCTCATATTCATATTTATGTGAAATTGTGGTTTTTCGTCCGTAGAGTATATCTTGAGCCAAAATGGGGTTGGGTATTTCATGTGGGTTAGGTTAGGTTAGGTTAAGTTAATGGACTTAGAATTCTTTTACTCAGTGGGTTAGCTTAGGTCAAGTTGGGTTAGGTTAGGTTAGGTCATATTCATATTTATGTGAAATGGGTTTTTTTTTTATCCATAGAGTATATTTTGCGCCAGTAGGTTGGGTTAGGTTAGGTTAGGTTAAGGGACTTAGAAATTTTTCACTTAGTGGGTTAGGTGGAAGGCAACTTAGAATTTTTCACTCAGTGGCTTAGGTAGGTTAGGTTAGGTTAAGGAACTTTGAATTTTTTTCACTCAGTGAGTTAGGTTAGGTTAGGGACTTAGAATTTTTTCACTCAGTGGGTTAGGTTAGGTTAGGTTAGGTTAGGTTAGAGGTTAGGTTAGATTAAGGGACTTAGCAATTTTTTCACTCATATTCATATTTATGTGAAATGGTGGTTTTTTCATCTATAGAGTATATCTTGAGCCAAAATGGGTTGGTATTTGAAGGGGTCAAACAAAACCACGGTTCTCCTATCCTAAGAGTTTTTCATGAGCCAATTTGGGTTTGGTTTTTTTCTGAACTAGAGCGAAATGTTTAGTGTTTTTCCCGTGGGTTGTGAATGGTCAACATACGCGAGGTTTATCGTCTGTGAGCTGAATTGGGGTCGGGTGTTGATGCTGAACCCAAAAATCGGGGTCTTTTACTCTACAAGACATTTGTTGCCTTTACTCTACAGACATTTGTAGCTTTGGAATTATACGTCACGGTGGTTAAGGACTGCCGGATGATGCATATGTTGCACTCGTTAACGGTATAAGCAATGCACTTTTAAATGTGTCTCTGTCTTCTTGAAAGTTGGAGGAATCATGTCCTGTTTTAACTACCAATCATACATAAAAATGCTCAAGAGTGTGAAAACCAGCACGCTACCGACTTTTGGTATGGGCGGGTTTTTCTACGATGATTTCACGCCACACATGGTGTTACACAAACCTATACAGCTGCTTCTTTCAGACAGACGGGTAGGTGGGAAACTTGGGTGATGAGCTCCGTTAAGACGAGAGGAGTTCACAAATACTTTCCACTCCTTATAGATCTAGCGAGTATAGACATGTATTTGTTGGATTCCGTGGATTTGAGGATTGGCTCAAAATGGCTAATAACAGCTGGGTGATGGATGCCCACACCGGCGCTCACTTAAACGATCTCAATATAGAAAAAGCCAAGTTGTGGATTGATTAGGTTACCCCCCATTATAGCGCCATGTCTGCTTTAAACACAGCTCTAGCAGTTAACCCAATACAATATATATTTGATAAGACTTTGTATAAAACATACATTATTGGGCAGAATGAGGATTCCATTCTAATAGATCAACCTTTCAATACCTGTACACCTGAAAAGATTACATTAGCTATGATTGGTATGCAAACGTTTTCGGGGAATTATGCGGCCAATAGTTTGTACTTTGGTGCATGCAACTTGAATAGCATGCACATCACTGTTAATGGGAATACAATGTAGTATATCAACTGTCGTTTTCCTAATACTGTCACACAATTGTTTTACAAGATGCAGAAGTCAATAGGAGGTGGTCATGATAACCTCGTCACGGAAGAGGTTGAAGATTCAATGCCGGTTAACATTTCAGCTAGTTTGAGAATATCTATAAAACTGGGAACAGTTGCCCCTCATCCTTGCATGATTTTATTGGGGTTTAGAAAGGGGGGACACCAAGGGTTTTTTAACAACTGATTCGGATAGAGCCGTTCAGTGTGATATTAGGGGTTTGGAGAGATGGATACGAAAGAAATTAAGACTGTTTTACAAGGTTTGCTAGGGAGCGTTATAAAATATTTAGGTGTGTTCGCTTTGGATGAAGTGGGTATGTTCATCATACCTGTGAATAGAATTAAACCATTAGTTTTTATATCTAATACTCTGCCTTCAACTTCTAGTATTGATGTTGTTAGGCACTGGTTGTGTTTTTATATTGACTGTTCAGGCGGCTTCTTGACTTTTCCCCGCGCTAATTTGGGATTTTTCCTTTGCCAGTCCATAAGGCAGATATAGCCAGATAAATCATACAAGTGCTGTCTTCACACTGTTTTCTTCACTCACTATACAAGTCATAGAGGGTTGAAATCAGTTTTGTCATTGATGAACGTTGTCTTCTCACTGTGTCATTTGGAAAGTAATGACAGGTGGGTAACGGAATACTATTTCAAGTACGTGTACAGGCAGTCCCCGGGTTACGACGGTCTCGGGTTACGACGTTCCGAGTTTATGACGCTTTTCAATTATATTCATCAGAAATTATTTCCAGGGTTACGACGCATGTTCCAGGATTACGATGCTATTCCAGAGTTACGACGCCTACAAATGACTGATCTGACAGATGAAATATGACACCAAAAATGCAAAATAATCAATATTTAAAGGTTTTTTTTAATGAAATATGCAATAAGAATGCAGTTTACATAGTTTTGAATGCACCTAAAGCATTGAAAGTAAGCTTTTCTTAGGGTTTTTGACAATGTTCCGGCTTACCCGGGGACTGCCTGTAATTCTAAAGGATGAAATGTTCTCATTGAGTTCTGGTAGTAAAAAAACGGGCTGGGTCTTCATACAAATTTGGGAGTGCATGTATTTGTTAAATAAAAGGTAATAATCGTTTTTGATGCTGTTAATATACATCATATAATTATTTTTTATTTCTTGCGAGCATTTGGTTGTTCTAAGTCCCATTATTTCTCTTCCTTAGGATGAGCGGGGAAAGGAGGGGTTGTTCCACACGGGGCACATGCGGAGGATGAACGTTGAACAGTACAAGATAATGAATTTAGAAGATTGTGGTTTATTTATTGTAAAATTGTTTAGCAGTTTGAAGTTGGTGATAAGGAGTCGTGGTGGTATTGTTTTTGAATGTGTCTTGGGAGAAATGCATGAATCTTGACTGTGTTAATGTGAACCGTTTTATGTAATAAAATATGTGAAAATGGTCATAATTGGGTTTTATTACCTTCATTCTTTATTGTTCAACCTTACATAGAGTTAATTATGTTAGGTTAAGGAGTTTAGAAATCTTTTCATACTCATACTGTCACGTGATATGACATGTTGTGCACCTGGCAGTGAGTCATGGAGAAAACGGTTTCTGTTGTGGGGGCAGTTGCTTATCTGAATTTGAATGGAGTTTAGAAATCTTTTCACATTCATAATATCATGTGATATGACATGTTGTGCACCTGGCAGTGAGTCATGAAGAAAGTCAGGTCTTAAAGGACTTATAATTTATTTTACTCATATTCATATCTTTTTCATATACTCACATGGGTTAGGTTAGGTTAAGGTCTTAGAATTTGTATCTCATATTCATATTTTTCATATACTCGTGTGGGTTAGGTTAGGTTAGGTTAAGGACTTAGAATTTTTTTTTTTCCCCTCATATTCATATTTATGTGAAATTGTGGTTTTTCGTCCGTAGAGTATATCTTGAGCCAAAATGGGGTTGGGTATTTCATGTGGGTTAGGTTAGGTTAGGTTAAGTTAATGGACTTAGAATTCTTTTACTCAGTGGGTTAGCTTAGGTCAAGTTGGGTTAGGTTAGGTTAGGTCATATTCATATTTATGTGAAATGGGTTTTTTTTTATCCATAGAGTATATTTTCGCCAGTAGGTTGGGTTAGGTTAGGTTAGGTTAAGGGACTTAGAAATTTTTCACTTAGTGGGTTAGGTTAAGGAACTTAGAATTTTTCACTTAGTGGCTTAGGTAGGTTAGGTTAGGTTAAGGAACTTTGAATTTTTTTCACTCAGTGAGTTAGGTTAGGTTAGGGACTTAGAATTTTTTCACTCAGTGGGTTAGGTTAGGTTAGGTTAGGTTAGAGGTTAGGTTAGATTAAGGGACTTAGAATTTTTTCACTCATATTCATATTTATGTGAAATGGTGGATTTTTCATCTATAGAGTATATCTTGAGCCAAAATGGGGTTGGTATTTTGAAGGGGTCAAACAAAACCACGGTTCTCCTATCCTAAGAGTTTTTCATGAGCCAATTTGGGTTTTTTTTCTGAACTAGAGCGAAATGTTTAGTGTTTTTCCCGTGGGGTTGTGAATGGTCAACATACGCGAGGTTTATCGTCTGTGAGCTGAATTGGGGTCGGGTGTTGATACTGAACCAAAATGGGGTCTTTTACTCTACAGACATTTGTTGCCTTAAGAATATATATATATAGATATATAAATATATATATATATATATATATATATATATACATATAATATATTGGAATGTGCAGACTTATCATTTTTAACTTCCCATGGAGACAGAGTCCGGGTGACAACCCAGAGAATGCTGATATCTCTTTTTTGGGTGGTATGATGTTAAAGTTCCTTACTTAAGCATATCAGTGTCGTGAGGGCTTGTTCAAGGTGCCTTTGAAAACTGGCTGTGACCAGTTATTTGAGGCATTGACGAAGAGTGTGAATTCCTGTGTACGTGTGCGCCTCTTCCGTTCATAATGGCATCTTTAGCCAAAACTAGGGGAAGACTTACGGAGAGGTCTGTGCGAGAAAGGCGGAGCCACGATGGTGTATGCCGACGTGTTTCCTTTTGAAAGTGTGTGAAATTCCAAGCTGTAATGGGTAAGTGTTATTATGCTTTAGCCAAAGGGATGGCTTGTTTTGACATTTTGTAAAGATGTTCTATTTCATTTAATCTTTTGACTTTGTCTTTACAATTGTGTGTGCTCACTAGTGTGTTCTCCTGTCTTTCAAACAGGTGGTTCTAGTGAGGGGGCCAAGTGTCCTAGTGGACTAAGTGTCCTGTGTGGAGGGAACTATAATATTTTGGAAAAGAGATAATTGGTGTTTGACTAATTACTGATTTAGACTATATAAATACCGGGGGGTTATCTGAGTTGGTTGTCTGTGAGACTTGAACTATTATCATTCTATTAATTTATCCTGTAAGAACCTGAATTATTCAACTAGTACTTTGCTTTGAATAATATTTTTGTAGCTCCGACTCTACTTTGATGACCTTAGATAATGGAGAGAGAGAGAGAGAGAAGGCTATGCCAGTGATCACCTTGAGAGAGAGAGAGAGAGAGAGAGAGAGAGAGAGAGAGGGGAGGGACTGAATGTTACCAGTTCGCCTAACGCTCTGGCTAAACGCATACCAAATATGAAAATAGTAGGGGGGCAACGCTCCCCGCTCTTAATAGTGGTGAGCAGCGGTGGTTGAACGAAAAAGCCTTTTGTGAGATTGTGGAAAATTGATTTCAGTTACTAGTGAGAGGGAATGAGAAATATCCGTCCGTTAACTGTGGTAATGAGGCAGGGAGAATTGAACTGGACTCAGCATTTTGCCCAGGGCGAGATGCCTCAAGGGGTTGGGCACAGTCAGTTAGAACTGAGAGTCTGTGAAAGCAGTTCCTGAGACGTCCGCGAGTGTGTGTATTTGCATGTTTCTGCGCATTCGGTTTTGCGGTCGGGTTTTCTTTCATTGTGAAGCGGTGAGTGTTACAAAGTGTTTTTTTTTAGTCCTGAGGGTTTTTTTTTAATCATTTTGTGAGTTATGGGATTGGTTTAGGATACCACATTTTTTTCCCCATAGTAGTAGAAAGTGAGGTGTTTCTTTATTGGCGTATGTTTAGAAGAGACGCATTCGTCTTTGTTTAATATATGCGTGTGTATAAATAGTTTTCATACATCCAATACTGGGGTTTTGCTTGGAGATAGAGCACCCACTTGTTCTTATGCGGTCAGCGTAATTTCTGCTGAACCGGCCCAGATGGGTATTGCAAGGGGAGGGTAGTAGTGGTCTGCCTCGGGGGGTACTCAAACACTATTGAGGGGGGGTGTTCTAACGCTCAGAGGAGGGTGAAACTCTCTTTTTTTTTTTGGTGGGGGGTGAAATTCTTTTTTTTCTTTTTGTCGGGATATTGGGGGAAGAATCTGGCCTTGGATAATGTATTTCCAATGCCACAGGACATCAGCTGATAACGATTGGTTGATGATGTGAGATGCCCGTAGCGTTTTTTTTTAGAAAGAGATTTTCTTTCTCTTGAGTGAAGAGAAAAGGAAATGATATACATATAGGATGTGGTGTAAGTTTTCCTTATGCTTTGGAAGGCACAATTATAATGGGGACACAGTGATTATTTTTTTTAATGGAGATTTGATTGGTGTTGGAGAAATTACTTTAAAATGGTGCTAAGTGGTGGTGAGTGGTGATGACTGACATCAATTGGTGATGCCATTGCTGAATGGTGATGCCCGGTGGTGCTGACTGATGATGATTGCTGATTGATGTTGTCAGGTGTGTCGCCATTGGTGGTGGATGGGTGCCTCATGTTGTGTTTGGTGTATACTGGGGAAATGGTGTTGATTGTAGAGTGTGGCAATATTGGTGTATACTGGGGGGATTGGCAATATTAATGCCCTTACTTGAGATATTTGCAGGAGAATTATTATTATGGAGAATTCTTGTTATCATTATTACTTGAGATATTTTACGGGGGGTTACTTAACTCTTTCATATCTGCTTAGTTTTGAGCACTGTGTCCCCAGATATCCAAGGTGTCTGGGAGCGCTAGACAGTGTGAAAAAATTATTATTTTGAAAATTCAGCAAAAATATAAATTTTTTGCCAACAACGTTCATTTTGCTGTTCTTTTTTTTCTAAATGTTAGTATTTTATGGTGGATTAGTCAGAATAAGAGTCCCAGCCCTCTAAATACAAAACAAATGTGAGTTATTTAACAAAAAAACAAAAAATCTTTACTTTTTTTTATATTTTCATTTCTAACCCAAAAAACTATGAAAGTCAGGCAAATGAATTATTTTTTATGAGAAAGCCAATAAAATTCCCTAAATATCGACATATAAATCAATGGAAAACGAATAAGTCCAGCCTGTGAAAAAATTGATAGAAAAGAGGATAAGAAACATAGCGCTCTGCCAGGCGCATAGTGAGAATTATCGCTAGAAATTTTTTTTTTTTTTTAAGAGCCCTATCTCGGTTGTTTTTCATTGAAATTCCTTTGTAAATATACGAAAATGTAGAGGAAACGTTGAGAAATAAAGTGAAGGTCAAGAAAAATGGCTTTGGATGCGGTAACAGTTTCATTTTGACGTTATAAATTGATCAAAACGAAAAAAAATTTTACCGTTGTCAACATTTATTGCTAGAATAACAATTTTTTGAAGAGCCCTATCTCGGTTATTTTTCATAGAAATTACTTTGTAAATATACGAAAATGTAGAGGAAAAGTTGAAGAATAAAGGGAGAGTTAAGAAAAATGGCTTTGGGGTCACTGAGAGGGAAGTGTAGGTGCGATCAGCTAATTTCATTGTGAGAATTTTACTACGCCAGGGATTTGAGCATGCGCAGTACAGAAACTACTTTGCTGGCGTATTGATACCCGAAATACACGGTCCAAGGTATGATCTAGCCTATGGAAATCGCTACTTGTCCGAAAATTTAAAAAAAAATGCCCCTACCACACATATGAAAAATTTCTGTAAATTTTACGTACCGCTACATCAGTTGGATAGATAGGGGATAGAGTATTTTTACGTACTATTACGTCAGTTGGACATGAAAGGGTTAAGTAGAACTATCATTACTTGAGACATATTTTACGAGAGATTTGAGATATTTCATGGGAGATTATTTTATAATTATTACAGATAATTATATTATGGAGAATTATTACAATGAATTATGGGAGAAGTTTTGTGGTTAATTATTTATAGAGTTTTGTGAACTTGGAGAATATGTCAGTAGTTCATGGGTGATGAATCTGGCTGAATTTTGGTGAATTGTTCTGTATTTTGCTGAACTTCTGGTGAATTTTGTGCTGAATTTTTGGTGAATGGGCAAGCATTAACATTGGTGATGTTTTTTATACTAATACTGGTGATTTTTTTTATATACTAACATGGGTGTTGTAATGCTATCAAGGGTGGTGTTTTTTTTTTTTTTTTTTTGGATATGGGAGGTACTAACGACACATTTGTTGTTTTTCTTTTTTTATGAGTTCAGCAGATAATTGCTTGACATCTACGTGAGTCACGGGGGATAGTTAACAGTGCCGTTGATTTTTCTTTTTTCCTTTTTGGAAGTTAGCCATAGCTGACGTAAGTTTTTTTTATCATGGGTGAATTTGAATATATTTTTCTCTCCAGTTTGTGTGAATTTTTTTTAATATCTCAGTTCGTGACTTGGAGTCATTGTGCGGGAACGGGTTTATGATTTCAGCTGTTTGATGCTGCAGAGAGATTTATGGGAGAATTTTTGCATTTTTTTTAATGCATACGTAATGGCACTACATTCTTTTTTCTTTCTGGATATTTGTGTTCCAGAAGTTGTGGGTTTCTTGCACAATACCCTTGTTGTATTTGTGACAACTTTGCCAGAGATAGGAAACTTGACTAAGTTTCTAGTGGCCTATGTCGTAGTGCATATGGAGAAGTCTTTGCTTAGACACTTTGAATTTGGAGTTTTGTTATAATGAGTTGTAGCACATTGGTGATTTTTTCTAGAATTTCCTGGACAATTTTTATTTGCCGAGTTTTTGCCCTTTTTCAGCAGTTATGCTAAGCAGAGAGTTTATAGTTTTTGACTATAACGTTGAGTTATTCCCTGGAGAATTGGAGGTATATTATTTTGGAGATATAGTTTGAGATATAATATATTGGAGATATAATATTTTGGCCATTTGATATTTTTTTTATTGTGTTGGAGATATAATTTCCACAGTCTAGGCCTATGGTGGTGAGAGCTTTGTTTAGTTCAATTATTTTGCAGCCATCTTTATTGCAAATGGAGACACATTTTTGAGGAGATATGTGGCAATATTTATGAGTGTGTCAGCTAGGTGCTTGAGTGCATATTTTTTTGGAGAAGGAGTTACATTTTTTATTATCCTGCTTGGAGATATAATATTTTTTGGAGACTTGTTTTATTCCACATGGAGTTATTGGTGAAATAGAGGTATTTTTTTTATTTGCCGAAACAGAG
Organism: Macrobrachium nipponense; assembly: GCF_015104395.2. Classification (NCBI taxonomy): domain Eukaryota; kingdom Metazoa; phylum Arthropoda; class Malacostraca; order Decapoda; family Palaemonidae; genus Macrobrachium; species Macrobrachium nipponense. The sequence continues at coordinate 3,513,377 of NC_087203.1, forward strand.
GTGAATATTTTTTATTGCTGGAGTTGTAGTTTTATTAACATGTGGTTATTGGTGAAATAAGAGGGAATATGGTGGTGTGGTTATTAATTAAATGGAGGAAATATTTTTATCACTGGGGTGGTGTTATTATTAAGATGGTGATTTATATATATATATGTGGATGGAATTCATCTTTGGCGGGTGACCTTTTTTGTGGTTATGATTTTTTTTTAGTTGAATTTCTGGGATTTTTTTTGAGCCAAGAGAAGAGCTCTGGGGTTCTTTCTTTTTGGTTTCGTGACTAATTGGAGGCGAGTGGCATTACTGCATTGTGATCCTATGGAGATGTTAGTTTTGGAGGCATATAATTGCTGAATTGAGTTTACCGTAGTTTTTATTGCAGATAGGTGATAATTTTTTATATAACTGGGCAGTATCATGTGAGAGTTCTCTTTGAGACGAATTTTGAGCATCATAGTCATATTCTGAAGGTAATTTTTTGTGAAATGTGCTTACGTGATTTCAGTATAGAACCTTTTTTTGAGAATCATGTGTTTCTGAAGTTGTGAGTCTGACTAGACATTTTTATGCTGCAGTTCGAGCACCTGACGTGTCCGCAGGTGGATTTTTCTGACAATGCTGTGATGAGTCCGGTGTGATGACTCTTTTCCTCTAGTGATGATTGCTCAGAGTTTTTGCAATATCTGGAAATGTTGACCATAGAAATGGGTTGCTTTCTGGCCGTATCCGATAGCTGGAAAAGTTGCGATGGGAAAATTCCGTAACTATGCATATTGCATTTGTTGGGGAGAACGTGGGGTTATGTATATCATGCATATATTATGTGCTTTGTGATGGGGGAAGTTCACTTGTCATTATCTATTTTTTATTTTTATTTTTTGTCCTTTTCCTACGAGAGATATAATTGGGGATTGAGCTTTAAATAGCATTTCTCTTTGGACGGGAGATGTAATTGGTTGGGTTTTGTGATTTACATAAATGGGTGTTTTGAGATTAATTATGTGAGTAGTGAGGGGTTTTTGCTGTTAAACATTGAAGAGTTTTTTACTGATTTTGTGGGTTGTTGAAATATCAGAGCTTGAGAGAACATTTTTGAATTTTGGGTCTGGGCTTGTTACGTGATTTTTTTTTCTTGGCCTCATTACCTTTTTTCTTTTTTTTTTACTTGTGAGAATTTGAGTTTGAAATGTGAGTGCAGAAGTCCATGGAATTACTGTGAGTTTTGGGTGAGGTGTGTGTTAGTGTGTGGGTTTGGAGAATTAAGTTAGGGAACTTAATATATATATTTTTTTTTTGTGGAGTTGTGATAATGACTTATGATTTAGTGGTCATATTAATGGAGTTAATTGGGAGACGTTCAGTTAGTATTTCTGAATCTTTGAGGTCATTATTTGATAGGAGTAGTATGTCTGGGGTTAATTTTCTTTTTTGATTGACCAATGACTTGATTGACATACTTAAACACACCATAATCGTTGTTCCCCAACGCTAGCAAGACGCCCACCAGCCGTTGCAGAAATGTTGCTGTCATTTGCCCAGGGTACTTACGAGAGTTTCTACGAGTCTACAGAGTTCTACAGCGCTTTTGGGTCTACAGAAGCCGTTAGATGTCTTCTGCAGGGAGACATTTCGCCTTCCTACAGCATATTTTTCACGAGTTGCAGTTGCAGACAAAGAGGGATATTCAAAAATCCAAAATAAGAAAAGTTTATACACCAAATTGTTTTGGAGATAAAGCGTGATAGACATTACGTTGTGCTGCCAGAGACGTGCAGTTATTGCTATATTTTGTGTTTTGAGCCGGCCAATGTGTTTTATATGTATAAGCTGTTTTATGTGAGCTATGGCTGGGCAGGGGCTAGCAATTCTAGGTGGCCGAGCACCTGTTACATAAAAGAGGGCTATAATTAATAATATGTTTAATATGCCATTATGATGTGATGGGCTGTGACTTTTTTGGAATGTGCAGACTTATCATTTTTAACTTCCCATGGAGACAGAGTCGGGTCGACAACCTAGAGAATGCTGATATCTCTTTTTTGGGTGGTATGATGTTAAAGTTCCTTACATAAGCATATCAGTGTTGTGAGGGCTTGTTCAAGGTGCCTTTGAAAACTGGCTGTGACCAGTTATTTGGGGCGTTGACGAAGAGTGTGAATTCATGTGTACATGTGCGCCTCTTCCGTTCATAATGGAATCTTTAGCCAAAACTAGGGGAAGACTTACGGAGAGGTCTGTGCGAGAAAGGCAGAGCCACGATGGCGTATGCCGACGTATTTCCTTTTGAAAGTGTGTGAAATTCCAAGCTGTAATGGGTAAGTGTTATTATGCTTTAGCCAAAGGGATGGCTTGTTTTGACATTTTGTAAAGATGTTCTATTTCATTTAATCTTTTGACTTTGTCTTTACAATTGTGTGTGCTCACTAGTGTGTTCTCCTGTCTTTCAAACAGGTGGTTCTAGTGAGGGGGCCAAGTGTCCTAGTGGACTAAGTGTCCTGTGTGGAGGGAACTATAATATTTTGGAAAAGAGATAATTGGTGTTTGACTAATTACTGATTTAGACTATATAAATACCGGGGGGTTATCTGAGTTGGTTGTCTGTGAGACTTGAACTATTATCATTCTATTAATTTATCCTGTAAGAACCTGAATTATTCAACTAGTACTTTGCTTTGAATAAACGTAAATATTTTTGTAGCTCCGACTCTAATTTGATGACCTTAGATAATGGAGAGATGAGAAGAGAGAGAAGAGAACGGCTATGGCAGTGATCACCTTTAGAGATAGAGAGAGAGAGAGAGAGAGAAGGCTATGGCAGTGATCACCTTGAGGAGAGAGAGAGAGAGAGAGGGGATGGACTGAGGGTTACTAGTTCGCTTCGCGCTCTGGCTAAACGCATACCAAATATGAAAATAGCAGGGGGGGGGGGTGGGGGGGGTGATGCTCCCTGCTGTTAATATATATATATATATATATATATTATATATATATATATATATATATATATATATATATATATATATATATACATACATACGTATATATATATATATATATATATATATATATATATATATATATATATATATATATATATATATATATATATATATAATATATATATATATATATATATATATATATATATATCATATATATACATATATATATATATATATATATATATATATATATATATATATATATATATAACCGACGAATTTCTTATCAACTAAAAAAATTCCCCTTTGGTTAACATATAATAAAATATATTAATTCC